>NC_134831.1:35617410-35679138 GCF_004210375.1 Tachypleus tridentatus | reverse complement strand
CCACTTCGGAGAAAACCATATGTTCTTGGAGGAAGATTGAAGAAAAATAAAATAGGGGAAGAAAAGGAAATAAAAGAAAAAATAGAGAAGAAAAGGAAAGAAAATAAGGAAGAAATATGAATCGGATAGAAGACAAAATATCAAGATTAAGATTAAGTCATTCCTTCACTCATTTCCTTACCGTCGGAGCGCAAGCGTACATATGTTAGTAAACAATTGAACAGTGGATCTCAGAACGGCTGGTATGGGAATTAATTACTTTTATTGATAATCAGAGAATAACGTGTCGACCTTTCTAGGTCATTTTCAGGTTAACAAAGAGAGAGTTTGCAACTTAGGGACGAGAGTATAAACGGGTACGGGATGTTGCAGTTGAATGTAATCAGTAATTATTATAGGTATAAAGGTGTTCCTTTATACTGGTTTAATTTTGGTTTTAGTTGTTGTATATGTACGGCTTCTATGATTTTTGTTTGTTTGTATTTGTTTCCCGACTTAGTATCTGGGTGTTTTCTATGGTTATGTTGTGTTTATTTGATTTGCAGTGCTCAAAAACATTTCAAAGTGTTTTTTGTTTTCTTTGAATCTGGTTTCCATTTTACTGCTTGTTTCTTCAATATAGAAGTCGTGGCAGTTGTTGCATTGTATTTTATAACTTATGTTGGTGTAGTGTTTGTTAGTGTCGTTTTTACTTAGTATGAACTTTAAGTCTTGTACCTGGTTTTTGAATAAATCTGATATTTACTGGAATGTTGTGTTTTGTTATTTGATATACAGCAGTATCTTGGGATTTATTGGTTTTTTTTTGTTCTTGGTCTAGGTGTGTGCGTATAATTTTTTTCCACGGTTTTTGGAGGAAATTGGTTAATGTTGATAAAGTGTTGTTTTATTTTGTTGATTTTATCAGGTGAGCATAGTTTTGTGGCTGTGTTTATTTGGTTTCTCAATATGTTGAGTTTTTGTTTTATTTCTTGTGCTGAGTTTCAGGGAATTATGATCCAGTATGGGTGATTTTTCTGTGGATTTCTGTTTCGTGTTTTGCATCGATGCTAATGATCTTGAGGTTAAGAAGTGATATTTGGTTAGTTTTTTCTGTTCACAGGTGAACTTAAAGTTAGTTTTGGTGGGTTGCTAATTAGTTGCTTGGGATGTGTATCAATGGGTTGGGGTCTTGGATATAAAGTTATTAAGCTATCTTACAGGCTTCAGGTGTTGAGACTTCTGTAAAGAGGGAGATTACATCAAAACTGGCAATTAAGGCTTTATGATTTAGTTGATTAAGAATATATTTAAAGTTAAAAGAGTCTTTGAAAAAGGAGCCGGCTGATGTTACATATTTAGAAAATGCCCACGCTATATATTTACCTAGGTTGTAGTTAAATGATTCGTAGATCGACATTATGGGTCGTCATGGACAATCGGGTATGTGAGAATTGAACAATGGATCAAGCGAGATGATGCAATGACCAATGCAATTCTGTATCAATGTTTTTTCTTTTACATCTTGTTATGGATGAATAATGAATATACACAATTTTTTTCTAATTAATATATATAAGATAAGTATATAAACATAATAAAATTTTCTGTTCTTGTAATTAGTATGTATCTTTTGTGTTTCTTATAGTAAGGCCACATCAGGCTATTTAGATAGACCACAGAGAGGAGTTGAACCCCTAGTGTTAGCGTTATAAGTCTGTAGACATCCTGCTGTACTAGCTGGGGATTTGTTTGTTTGGGAATTTCGCACAAAGCTACTCGAGGGCTATCTGTGATAGCCGTCCCTAATTTAGCAGTGTAAGACTAGAGGGAAGGCAGCTAGTCATCACCACCCACTGCCAACTCTTGGGCTACTCTTTTACCAACAAATAGTGGGATTGACCGTCACATTATACACCCCCACGGTTGGGAGGGCGAGCATGTTTGGCGCGACGCGGGCGCGAACCCGCGACCCTCGGATTACGAGTCGCACGCCTTACGCGCTTGGCCATGCCAGGCCGCTAGCGGAGGAAGGAATTTATCTCCTGATAAAGTATTTTTAGAACGAAAATAATTTTTTAAAATGTATTCTATTCTAATTAGATAATAAAAATATTTTTTCTTAAGTGTATTATTAAATGCTTATTTTGATCTAAAATATATTTATATTTTGTGAATAATTTAATAAATTTAAAGCATTAATATTTGGACATTTTTTTGGATATTTTAGCCTGACCAGGGCAGGCGGATCATTTGAAGAATTAATAGATATATTTTTTTAAGCATTACACTGGTAACTTTCATTTCATTGATTTTTTTCCCATTTTTGGATTAATTAGTTTTCATTTCTTTCCGTTCCAGATATTTTTCGTAATAAGTATAATGATGCTGGGAAAAAGACATGTAAGTGATCGTCACAAAGTCAAATGCTTAGAATGTGAAAAGGTCATGGACAATACCTATAGAAACAGGCGTATTTAAAACTGCCACAGTGATATATTGAAGTCCAAAGTTTTCTGAAATCGTAAAAGAAGATATCAAAGTTCTTGTTTTGTTCCGCTCCTTCTACTTCATCACTTGGGTTAGAAATCACAACTAATAAACAGTCAAACGAAGTATGGACAGTGATGTCGAGAAAACTCACTTGTAGAGAAATATATATGTAAAAATGGCTCGTTTGGGTTGAGAAAATATTTTACGTAGAGGAGCAAACAACGTTTCGACCGTCTTCGGTCATCGTCAGGTTCACCAAAGAAGGTCGAAACGTTGTTCGCTCCTCTGCGTAAAATATTTTCTCAACCCAAACGAGCCGTTTTTACATATATAGAAGTATAGACAGGTTTAAACTCTTAAGAAATCGGTTTGACTGACCCAATTTTGACAAAAGTCGAAAGAACTGTTTTGAAAGAGGCACTTTTTTAGGAAAAAACTCTTATGGAAGAGGTGAAACCTCTCATTGTAAATTCTTATTCGTTTAGTGACGATTCAGAAGATGATCAAAATGAAACAATTCGGAAGAGCAGTCTGCAAAAAAGTTAGTGGTTTCAAATTTGCTGGTCTACAACAACCACAACTTTCTGAATTTCCCTATCAGATTATCTATGGGATTCGCAATCATTTCAAGCTAACTGGTATAAACAATTCCTATCGTCAAGATTCTGATTCTGCAACTTGTTACTCTTGTGAGAAGTTTTCTCCAAATCTCGTAAGACATTCGCGTTTGTTAAATGGTAAAAACCAGAAAGATTGCAAAAACACACCAAAAGTGTAAGCTATCAAAATTCAATGATAGCATGGATCCGTTCAAAAGCACCAGAAATTTGTCAGTTCAAGCCAAAAAAATTAAAGAGAAAATGAAGTAAAACTGAACAGACTTTATCTTTCAAAAGTGATAGAAACACTCGTTTTTCTTGCTGAAGAAAATATTGTAATTAGGGGTGACCATGAAGATTGCTCTAAAACATATAATTCTTATTATGTAAATAGAGGGAATTTTCTTGAACTTTTGCACATGTAGAGTAAGGATCTTCAATGGTATAAGGAAAAATTTACAGATATTGCTATCCGACATAAAGAATGGTTGATTTGGAATACTCAAAATGAAATTTTAAATCTGGTTGCGATTAACGTGAGAAAATTAATAACAGATAAAGTAAAATCCGGTGTTTTTTTTCTGTCATCGCAGATAAGACCATGAATGTCAGTCGTGACGAGCAACTTTCTCTTTGCTTTCGCTGCATCTCAGAAGATGTCATTAAAGAAAAGTTTGTAAGCTTCTTCTTGTTGAAATCAACAAAAGCCCAAGCCTTTTTTGAATTGATCATAGAAACTTTAGTACAACGGGGTCTCGATCTTTCTATGATAGTTGGCCAATAACATGAAAGATGAACATGTTGAGCTTCAAAGTCTAATCAAAACTGTGGCTCCAAAATTAATTTATGTCCATTGTTTTGATCACTTGCTTAATCTCGCCATTCAAAAATCATAAAGAAAACTCAATCACTGAGAAACACTCCAGGAACAATCGAATCAATTTATTCTTTTCTCGAGGGACGCTCTAAGTATCAACCAAATTTTTCAGGAAATTCAAAAACGTCGCGGAGAGAAAGTCATTGTACTTCAGTCTCAAATTGACACCTGCTGGGCCTTAAACCATGCCGCAGTATTGGCCTTGAAGAAAAGCATTGAAGCTACAATTCTCGCCCTTCTTAAACTTATTTCAAACGATCCCAGCACTTCGGCCATGGGTAAAGGCCTTTTAGTTTCAATCTGTGACTTAAAATTCATCTTCACTCTCCTAGTCTTGAAAAAATCTTTACTTGAAACTTCGTCTTTGTCAATTTATCTTCAATCAGAAAAAATGAATGTTTATTGGCGAGAAAATCTGCTGATACAACAACGAACAAATTTAAATCACCAGAGACGAACGAAAAATATTCAAAGCTATTGGACGAAGCCACAAATTTGATGAGACATAAAATAAATAATTAAAAAATAACGAGATTGAATTTGCTCTTTAAAAGCTTGAACAGTGAGAAAGAAGATGGCGTCTTGCGCATAAGAGGTTGGACTATCAAAATCTACAGTATCAAATGCAAATTAACATCTAAGACACGTTCTGTGTCAGCTATTTGAAACTGATATATTGTAACAATGCAACCAGAGGAAAAAGATGCTACACTTGATGTCTACACTTTGTGACTTTTACGGACTGAATGAGAATCAATTATCTTTATAAAGCATGATTATGGTTGTGTCGTCTTTCGATCAAGAAAAACAAAATCCTGTTTGTCTTCGGCATATAATTTGTGAAAATGGGTTTATGAGAATGGCATCTCTTAACTCATTCCAACTTATTCTTAATTGGTGCAACTATTCAGCACTGTTCTGAACAAATACAAAAACAAAGATAAACAAGGGGAGTTATTTATCAATCTGATTTACTATCAGGAAAGGTAACTTTAAATATCTGGACATCACGTTCTATCTTCCCTGCAAGAAAATCAATTGACTGGTAATTATGGAACCCACATCTTGCATGCTTTCAGAACAAGGAAAGTAAAAGTGTTACTTAAGTGAATCTGACATCTGGAAAATACAGTAGTTTTTCAACAAATTATATTCATGTTGTTATAAAAACACGTAGGTTCAACAAAACTTGACAGAAATGAAATACAATACTATAACCCAAGCACTTTCGAAAGGTGGACCTTTCTTCTTCAGGGGCCAACTGTATATCACTCCCAGTTTCTAAACAAATTACATGTTAACCTTCAATGAGATAGTAGGAACCACATAGCATTTTAAGTGACATTACTCCAGAAATGGTAGAACTCATCACATTCAAATAAAATCGTTTGCCCATAACACTAAGAAATGGAAAGATGAAAACCATTTTATAAAAATAAAAAAGCAAGGAATAATAAAGCTCTTTAACTCTCCTATGTATGATTTGGAAAAACAAAATCAAAATTCCCTTCAACAGAAACAGCTATGCATAAATACAATAGCACAAATCGAAACACTATAAAACAAGAACCCTAAACTACAGTAAAATGGAAAATATCTTTCACCATCGAAAACTGACATAAAAAAGTCTTTAATGGCATGCAAGTATTAACAGTTAAACACACGAATTAATACGAACTAAATAACAGCACTTAAAATGACACTGTTTTACCATGAAAATATCACTTTAAAATAACAGCTGCAATTAATTAAATTGAAAAATCTAAACCATAATTAACAGGAACTAAAGACATAAAGATTTTTGTAAAAGCAAAAGCTCTTACACAACAAAATAATTACATATATTTTTATACAAATCACAAAACTTAACCTAAATATCAAAAACACACACGCACACACACATATATATACAGGTCCACAAGGCAGATTTCCCAACACGAAATGAAAATGACTAGTGTAATCTTAAAAAAAATCTATACATTCATTATTCAAATGACCCCCTGACCCCCATGCTGTAGTCGGGCTAAAGTACGCAAAAATTAGCGAAACATTAATATTTTAAATTATTTACAAAATGTGAATACATTTTAGATCAAAAGAAACATTTAATAATAGAATTAAGAAAATAATTATTTTTTATAATCTAATTAAAAAATACAAACATTTAAAAACATTCTTTTTCCTCTGAAAAACTTTATCACAAGATAAACATTAATCAAAAAAACAGAAAATTTCATTCTGTTTATATTTTTGTATATTTATCTTATAAACATAAATTAGAAAAAAAAATCTCTACATATTCATTATCCAACTATAACGTGACCAGGTGGTTAAGGCACTCGACTCGCAACCCGAGGATGGCGAGTTGACAGAAGATACGTTGTTGAATCTATTATTAGGCTAGTAATGAACTGAAGTTAAAATACAGTTAAATAAAGTACGAAACGAAACGTTGGCTTGAAATATTTAATTCACACAATGCAAAATTAAATACACTTAATATTCAAGTTATTATAAGCAATTTAAGAAATTTGTTAAACGGGAATGGACTTCCACATCAATCGAAAAGTAGGCTGTATCTCATGAATAGCCTTGAGGATTGTTAGAAAACCACCGCCAGGTGTCTCTACCTAAAATGTAAAGAAAACGTATTGAAATATGGACTCTTTAGCAAGATACTTTGTGTTCTTATGTAAAAAAAGTCTAATTTATTTCTTTAACATATATTATTATAACTTGCGAATGTTTAACTTTTTTCTTTTTGTAGAAGACAAGTTTTTTCCTTCGCCTCCATTTTTAGACGTTGTGTAAATAATAAAATATTTAAAATAGCTTACTGAAATCATGTCTTGTAGCTTATCATAAAGCTACAAACTGGACTGTCGGTTTTTAGCGTAATAACTCTTTAGATTTATCACTGAGGGGCATAACAGTATGAAATAGCTTTTTTCAATTTATTGAAAATATAAATAAATATATATTTGTTATTATTGATGGTTGAAATATTTAAATTTATCTTACACAACGTATTTTGGAACTGTTTGTTTTATATAAGTGTATTACAGCAAATAAACTTATCAAATTCAAAAGAATTGTATTCATAAACTTCAGATAAGTTTGCCCTAGTGTAAATGCGAACAAGAAGTTTTTTTTCTCATAATTGTCTTTTAATTATTAATAAATGGCAGGTGTTTTGAAAATTAAGGTATATTTTAACATAATGAGTTGCATATATTACTTATTATATGCTCAACAGTAAGATTTCTGTACTTACACATGCCATCTAATGTTCGACGAGGCTCCCACTGAAGCTCTTTTCTAGCCAAATATATGTCTGAACATAGCCGGGGACATCAATTCCTCGATTTTACAGATGGCAAAGGAATCCTTTTCCGGAAACCTTTTCGAAAGTGTTTATCATTTGAAGAACAGAATAACTCTTCCCAACTCCAAGGTTATAAGCCTTCAACAAGAAAGTGAATTAATATTCCTAAATAATATAGTTTGGTTTGTATGTTTACGATTTATGGTAATGATACGAATATCAGTACATGATTATTCTTTCCTTAATTAATTCTAATTGACTTTCGTAATCTAGTTCATACCATAAAAGTGTTTGTTCACGAAACTGGTTATACAATTAGCGCCTAAACTACTATAATATCTGTTGTACCTCAGCCGGCTTGATGAGCTCTGGGATTAAACGAAAGGTCTTGTAGGCTCTGGACAAGGCAAATGAAATGTTGTTGACATATAAATATACATTATGTTTTGCTTTCACTAATAAGTTTCTTTTTAAAACCACAGTGTCTTCTTATTCTATCATTGGTGTTCTATGTAATGACCCTAACCACTAAATGAAGCATTTGTACAGTATACCTCAGTATCCTGTCCTCTTTATGTGCTTTCCAAAGCGCATCAGCCACAAATAGCTGATGATTTCAGATGGCTCATTGGAAGTCCAAGATCCATGGGAGAGGTCTGCGAATGTATAGAATTTTGGGATGAACTGCGATGTTGACTTGGCATGTGGTTGAATGCCTTTTCTTCATGGAGTCATAAGTTACATTGCACAACAGAGTTTTTGCTTCTTGAACACTGTTGGGTGTTCTTTATAGATTTTTGGCTGGTGATCACGAAAATCACATCCAGATTTGCGCATCACGTACCGTTTCATCGAAATCTTCAGTTTTGTCATGTTTTTCTTATATTTGTGTCCAAACATTTTCGTTTCTGTAAGAGACTTATGAACAATGTTTTGTGTAGTCTGGGCATGTCCAGACATGAAATCGGGCCAGGTTGGAAGCTGTTCTGTGGAAGTATGCAGCCCGAAGCCAGCTTCACACTGTCTCAGCAGGCTATAAAAGTAGCTTGCATATACAGATGCTGCTCATCAGATTAATATAGACCTTATAGTGTATACGTATTGTTTCAGAATATAGCATTGCCTCAGTAGCACTGTAACAAGTAAGTTAGATATTATAGACGTTTTACAGGACGATTGATGACGGTCAATATGTCTCATCAATGTCGTAACAGCCGCAATACATTCTGCTATATTTGAGGCGAGTATACGCTTGTTCATCAGAGACGCTCAATGACTGCTCTTGTGAAGAAAGCATATCATCTGTACTTCGGCTGTAAAATTGGTGATCAAGACCAGGAATGGGCGCCTCACATTTGTTGTGCGACATGTGCTGTCTGTGTGAGAGCTTGGCTCAGAAGCACTCGAAAGACAATACCGTTTGTTGTCCCGATGATATGGCGAGAACAAAAGACCATGTGACAGATTATTACTTCTGTTTGACTAATGAGTCTGGTTTCTCTGCCAAAACAAGAAGTCAATTGAATACCCTATTCTTCCTACAGCAATGAGACCCGTGCCACATGACGACAGCCTTCTAATTCCGAAACCACCAGAGGAATGGACCTTAGACGAACCAGATGAAGAAACTGCAATGCAGGGAACTGGCAGTGACATTGATTCGGATTTTGAACCGTGCTTTTCAGGCGATCCACGTATCATAACACAGTTAGAATTAAATGATCTGTTCAGAGATTTGGGTCTGTCAAAACCAAAAGCCGAATTGCTGGTTTCGAGACTGCAGGAATTATGTTTGCTGTCACCAGGTACGAAAATTTCTGTTTGTCGAAGCCGTCAAAATGATATAACCAAATTCTTTGCACAAGTTGACTGTCTCTGTTTCTGTGTTGACATCGAAGGATTGTTCTCTGCTTTGAGTTGTGACCATGATCCGCAAGAGTAGCGTCTCTTTATTGATTCATCAATGTTAAGCCTCAAAGCTGTTCTGTTACATAATGACAACGTTCACCCTTCAATACCTGTTGGCTATGCAGCACACATGAAAGAAACCTACGAGAACATGGAAATGTTGCTGAAGCACATCCAGTACAGCAAGTACAACTGGAATATATGTGGAGATCTGAAAGTCGTTGCTCTGTTACTGGGACTGCAGCTCGGCTATACAAAGTACTGTTGTTTCATCTGTGAATGGGACAGTCGTGCCAAAGAGTCACATCATTCTAGATAGAGCTGGCCACTCCGTGAAAAGTTAGTTCCAGGACAGAAAAATGTGGTGCATGAACCGCTTGTCGACCCGGCAAAGATTTTTTGCCTCCTCTTCATATAAAATTGGGACTTATGAAGAATTTCGTGAAAGCAATGAACAAAGGAGGCGAAGGTTTTTGATATTTAAGACATATTTTCCCAAGAATAACTGAGATCAAAGAGGGCATTTTTGTTGGCCCTCAGATCAGACATGTTATAAGTGACAAGCAGTTCAAAGATCTGTTAGTTGGGCCGGAAAAGATTGCCTGGGAAGCCTTCACAGACGTTGTTGACCATTTTCTTGGCAATTACAGAGTCCCACATTACATTCAGCTGGTAGACAAACTTCTCAAAGCATACAAAACAATGAAGTGCAACACGTCACTCAAGACTCATTTCCTCCACTCACACTTTGACTTCTTCCTGGTAAATCTCGGTGTTGTCAGTGACGAACACGGTGAAAGGTTTCACCAGGACATCGTTACAATGGAAAAACGATATCAGGGCAACTGGAATTCGTCAATGCTTGCTGACTACTGTTGGACACTGCAACGTGATGCACCGGACATTGAATACAAACGAAAATCAGGAGCAAAACACTTTTAATTATGTTGAACTTAATAGCGTATTAGAAACATAAACGCAATTAAATACGTTATTGCCGGTAAACAGTTAACTGTCTATTTCTCAGAGTTCCTAAGCGATGAAGCAAAACCAAAACTATATTTGTGCATACCCACCGGGTATTTGTCACAATCAGCAAAAACTTTTCAAAAATATTGTTTTGCAGTGATTTATTAGCACCTAGCCTGTACAAAATCATATTTCATGGTGGCACAATGACGTCAACACTTCGTATTTTTTTGAGTTAGTATAGCTGCAACGTGCAACTCACATCAATTTCGTGGAAAAATCATTATGTCAGTGGTAACCGACAATAAACTTGTCAAACTTTTGAGGCATTTAAGTAGACACGAGCTTCACTCCGACGTGTTTCCATCTGTTGCATGTCTGGCACATCTCACGCATCTTTCGGTAGCTGTTCTTCTATTTCTTTGTTTTGTTTACTTTTGTGTCGTTTCATGCATTGTCTTTTATTTTTACACTTCCAAGAGGATTTCTACTTCAGCTACAACGGATCGTTGTGTTCTTTGCTTATTGTCAGTGTTAAGTTAGTGTGCAAGTAACAGCAAGCAGCTTTTTTTTCTTCCCTGATAAGAGAACTTTGAGCAATAATATACTGTAATGCTCCCCTTCCAGAGTAAGTTAACATTAGGCAATATTTCCACTTGCAAATCGACGTATTTGAAATGAACCAAATGTTTTTAACATATATTTTCACAGGCTGCGGGACTGTCAGGAGCAAGGTGATTGGATATGCATGAATCATAAACAATACAATTCATTGCATCATCATAAATAAAGAGAAAAAATTACAGTTTTACTGCTAGAACGTTGTTACTTTATTAATAGAATACAACACTAAAAGCATAAATCTTTTCTTCTGAATTTTACCACTTTTTTAGCCTAAGAAATAAATTACCAACTGTCTAAGTAATACATAGTTTTTGGAAGACAAACTATGTAGTTCCAGCAAGATAAAGTATCTGGTGTGTGTTTCTTATAGCAAAGTCACACGGGACTATTTGCTGAGCCCACCGAGGGGAATTGAACTCCCTGATTTTAGCGTTGTAAATCCGTAGACTTACCGCTGTACTAGCGGGGGCAGAAGTACCTAATGTTTATAAAGCAAATTATGTGGTTTTCGCAGGGAAATTCTTGAAGACAATTACTTTGTTTTTACAAGACAAACTATGAAGTAATTTCAAATCAAAGTATGCAGCTCTTGAAATTAGACTATGTGATATTTGCATCTATTAATACAGTGTGATAATTAATAAAAATATTTTGACATATCTTGAATTTGAAAGCGTTATTATGCTCCATGAGTTTAGGCCTCAAAAAAAAGTTGATCAAAAGCATTTTTCATGATAGTAACAATAACTTGTAAAAATTAAATTTTAAATATATTGGTAAATTAAGAAAAATGAATAAACCTATAACTCTAAGGATATTTGAAAACATGATACAAATGTTTTTAAAAATGGGATATATTAGCTAATGTGTTTCAGTGAAGAAGTTTTGAGATATAATATGTATATTTTACCATAAATCCTTTATAACTCGAAGTTTCGTGCATTTTTCGTAGAACAGCTACGTTCCCCAGAGCCAGGTCCATCACATGAACGTAGTCTCTCTCAACTAAAATATTTTAAAAGAATTATTTTCTACTGAGTGAATAAATTTGCGGGTACCACATGGTTTTACAGTTTAAAACTTGAAAACGTGGAATCCATAAATTTTAAAATAGCGTAACATTTTTTAACATCATTGTTATTAAAAAAACATATATTTTAAGAGAAAAAGTTAATATTATTTTTAATAACTATCATGGAGATGTTACTACACTTATTTTGACGTGTAATGCCTATACATGATCGTGTTTAGGCTATTTAAAATTAATAATGGCTGCTAACTACCAACAGAAATACCTGTTCCATCTGCGGTGTTGAAATCATCACCAAAAATGTTCAATTGTGGTCGTCGACCAACAGCTACCTGACAAATAAAAGCCACCAACTGGCTTGGAGGACCCACAGGATCCTCGCCTATTTGACCAGTTTCATGAGCTCCAACAGGCGAGAAATACCGGAGGGCCACTGCTGTTAGATTCTGCAAACAGGGTACAAAGAAATTATTTTGTAAAGATAGTTTTCATAGCATAGCAACACGAAATGGCACGCAATACATGTAAATTATAATGTATTAAAGTGGCTAGGGTTATAATAATCGCGCATTGTAAGTAAACCCTGATGTACAAATATTCATTTGATATTAAGTAAAAAGAACAGGTGAGTTGTATTAAGATTAATTTTGTGCCTTGCTAAAAATTTATACTTTTACAATTAACTACTTACACTCACATTCTGCTGTGGGGCTCAAAAAGCCCATTTGATGTACTGATCAAACTCTTATATTACCTTCAGTTACTTCTATTGACACCCCAATGGATGTTTGTACCGAAAAAGAAATTCTGTTTGGAAATCGGTCTGTCGTATCAGACCATGTTGGCTGTGTTTGGTCCTCTCCACGTTTATGAGGAAGGGTGAATACAGTTTCAAACATAGGATTCCAGGACTACAAAATTCGATGCCAGATACGGGTTTAGCGATTCTTAAAACCTACGCCTATACTTATATCATGCCCGGTTGACCTTTCGAGCACATTGGTATATCATATAGAAAAGGACATCCTTTGTACATCCCCGAATCCGCCTGCCAAGTTTTGGTTTGGTGTGTTTCGAATTCCGCACAAAGCTACTCGAGAGCTATCTGCGCTAGCTATCCATAATTTAGCAGTTTAAGACTAGAGGGAAGGCAACTAGTCATCACCACCCACCGTCAACTCTCGGGCTACTCTTTTACCAACGAATAGTGGAATTGATCGTCACATTATGATGCTACCATGGCTAAAAGGGCGAGCATGTTTGGTGTGACGGGAATTTGAATCCGCGATCCTCAGATTACGAGTCGATGGCCTTAACCAAGTTTTGTTGTGTTATCTTCAAAATTGTGGAATGAGTTCGCAGATAAATAAACAAAAATCAATCACAGTGTGAATTAATACAGGATCATTTCAAGGCTGATACTATCAGCTTTTATATATATTCCAATAATTTTCTTAATTCATTTTCTTAAAAATCAATCACAGTGTGAATTAATACAGGATCATTTCAAGGCTGATATTATCAGCTTTTATATATATCCCAATATTTTTCTTAACTTCATGTATAAGAAGAAAATATTTTTACCTGAAATTATTGACCTTCCCTAGGGCTTTAGTTATTATCTTATAAAACAGTTAGGTTATCAATCTAATTTTTAAGTTCTATCATAATTAGAATATACACTTGCTATAAAACTTGATAAAAGGTTGTAACTATAAATACAATAAACAATTTAAAAATACAACTGTTAAATAATTATAGAGTATTTTCACATGGCATGAATCAACACGTCTTAGATGTCTGAAAATTATTTACACATACTTTATTTCCTACACACATGTCTTTCAAAATTTCTTCGCAAAAATACTTTGTCTTCGCATATGGATTAGTGCACGACTTTCCCACTGGATGTCGCTCGTCGATTGGAATATACGCAATGTTCCCATACACGAGCGATGAGCTTGAATATACGATCTTCGTAACATTAAACTCATTCATAACCTAAATGATAAATTATAAATTATTATGTTATGGTCAGTATGACTAAAAGAAATATATTTTTACTTAAAGTTCAGGTATTAAATGCCTTATACTGATGTATTTAAGATTTAGGTCGTATAAAAAATTGATAAGTGTAACTTTATCTTTACTTAATGTGTGTGTGTTTTTTCTTATAGCAAAGCCACATTGGGCTATCTGCCGAGTCCACCGAAGTGAGTCAAACCCCTGATTTTAGTAACTACTTAACAGAAAAGTGACAATAACAACGAAAAAACCTCACACAGATGACAGTTTCTGCGTTTGTTTTTTGTTAAATCTGTATAAGACTATATGGCTTTCACTCCATTAAAATAAACAAACTGCGACTAAAACGTTTAATGTTATTTATATCCACATGTTTACAGTAAAATTATATTTTATTTTTCTTCGCCTTATATAATAATAAACATTTCATTGTTTACTATTATATGTCAGAACGTTTTCTCTTAAAGTACGGTAAATATTAATAAATTGTACACATACATACTCAAGTTACACTCGCTGAAAAGTGGCTTTAAACGCGTTTTGAAGATTAGATTCACGCGTGCTTCATATTGAATTATGGTTGCATTGTAAGCTTTAGGCTTATTAAAAGCAAATTGTTGTAGGAATTGAGACACGTGAACTTACTTAATTCATACTGAATTAAAACATGTCATAACTCAGTTAAATTAACAGTTATCAGCCGCTGCACAAATATATGTTGAGTTGTTTAAACCTGATTACAAATTTAACCGTAGCGTTATTTCGATCCAACTACAAGTGGGTGAGAATTGGTATATATTGTTCTAGGTAATAAAAAAATAGGACTGTAGATGTTGCACAATTTTACTGATAAGTCATCCATTACTTTACGAATTGTGCCATAAAAATAAGGTGAAGAATTTGTAAAAGCCGAGTTTGATTTATCCACCACCATGAAAATGATAAATCTTGGAAGTTATATGAATAACTTAGTATGCGAAAAATATATGAGTGAAATATATTTAAGAGTTTCTCACATAATCTACCATTCAACTGTGCCGTTTTATATTGAAATGAGAATTATTTGCTGTTTTGCATATCACATAATATAATCCACAACTTTAAACTTATTTTAATGATTACATTTGCCTGTAAGAAACTGATTACATTTGCCTGATTTCATTTTTGAGAAAATAGCACACCTTTGATTCCTCTATTTTCTTACGCTAACTTAATAATGGACAGAAACTGTAAATATTTCATTCAGTTTAGGTCTAATTACCTAGTTACTGGCTATGATGCTGAAACTGCTGTATTTACCATGAAACACTACACTATTAAATTCAAAATGCTTCAACTAAATAAGGTTTTTTACTGTAACAGCTAGTAGGGAAAGTACCTTTGATCTAAGCAAAGCGAAATCTTAAGTAAATATGTGTGTGTACACAGTAATCTGGTGTGATATAAATACGTTGGAAGGTTGTTTGTCTGACCTCTCCAATCGCTGCATTCGCTTGTATATCATAACAGCTTCGAAACGAAAACAGAAGGATAATAAGGTTAATACGAGAATATTACATAAAGAACTTCGAATTCATTAGCCGTTTTCGATTTTCAGATTGCTCAAGGAATTTGATTTATGTTATTAAACAACAGAATTATGACTTCAATATACCAACGATGTAAACGTATGTAAGATAACTTATGCTAGATAAAGCTAGGTTCTTACTGAAAGGTTATTCGGTTTCTTAATTCTTTCATAGCTTTCACGTTGCTAGAAGTGTGTTACGAAATATGATAAACTTAAGAATTTTATACTCTGACATAACAAAAACAGCTTGCTATGTGTACAAATTTTGTCCAGAAAATCTGGACTAATACACTTTTTGAAATAATACAAACACTGACAAAAACAATGAAACTAAACCAATGTAAAGTTACTAGGTGATATTTATAAACCTTTCCTTACCTCCAACAGGGTCAACAACGATCCAATATTGTTACAATAGTACTCAAGGGGATATCAACTGATTCACCCATTTTTTAAGGGCAGCCACGTGGATTACATAATCAGGTTTATGCTGAGAACAAAATGTAGAATTTGATGTTTATAATGATTAAGAAATTTTGTATAAAATGTTACTTAACAGCTGCTCTCAGTATTTGCTCAAGAGAATTTAAAGTCTTATAGAATTTACGATGAAATAACATCTAATTGCATAACGGAGAAATTATAACAGTTCAACTGATATTGTAAATCATGTTTGTGCATGATGCTTATTTCATTTAAAATAAAATACGGATCTAAACCTATGTAGTGTAACTTTGAAAGAAATAATTTTAGAACTTTGACGTATTTACTCAGCAACTAGCTCAAAAATTAGTCAAAAACTAATCTTAATATATTTAAACAGCTGTGTAAATCCATATTTTCATTATAAATCACAACGGCATCTATAAACCAAAACATGAAACACGAAATCAAAATATATTGAGCTATTTTATAATTGGGCTAGTGAAGTACAAAAGTAATAACATTAGAACAGTTTACCATGTTGTTCTGCAACTATATTACTACAAATAAATAATAGCATTAGAACAGTTTACCATGTAGTTTTGAAACAATATTTCCACAAAGAAATAATAATATTAGAATAGCTTACCATGTTTTTCAAACTGTATTACAACATAGGAGTAATAACACTATAACAGTGTTATAGTTCTGAAACTATATTATCGCATAGAAATAATAAATTTACCACAGTTTACCATGCTTTTTTGAAACTATATTACCATATGGAAGTGATAACATTAGAACAGTTTACCATGTAGTTTTGAAACAATAATTTATTATTTTCTAAGATATCATTTCTCAAGATTCAATAACATGATATATTAAATGAGCTTTTATAATGTCGTAATTAATGTTAAAAGCCATTATTACCGAACGGCATTGAAGTATGTTATTTCATATTTACTTCCAATGAGAAATATTTCTATTTGTAGAGATGTTAAATGATGTAGATGCATTAACTTACATTTTAAATATGAGTCTGATTAGTTGATGTTAAACATAACAAACTACTGGAATGTGAAAAAAAAATCTAAAAATAGTTACACTGTACTTAATAAAATAAAATTTGATTTACAGAATGAGATTATGTGCATAATATTGTTTAGCTTCACTATAATTATCTGTATATTATTCCTCGAAAACTCTGGCACATTGTATCTTTTTTATCCAGAAAAATCAAAAGTTGAAATATACCTTGCTGAATATTTCTCTTAAACTGCCCTTATCGACAACATCGGTTTTATAAAAGATAACTGTCTTGTCTGTTATTTCTTGAATTCTTCGAATGACTGGCGGTGTCGTTCCATTTCCTAAAAAAAAGTAAATAATCATTAGCGTACTTAAACATTTCTAACCATATTAATTTCTTAACACTTCTCATATAATTTTTTACCAAAGAACAAAATTTCAGGGATTTTCATCAAAATTTTCAGCATTAAACCTTGATAGCAAGTTATACAACCCAATAATTTATTTAAACATGACAATCTAAAGCTTGTTACTTCCCTCTTCAGATCCATGTCCGTTAATGAAAAACTTGTAACTTCCCTCTTCAGGGCCAAGTCCATCAATATAACACTTGTTATTTCCCTCTTCAGGGCTATGTCCATCAATGTAAAACTTGCTACTTTCTTCTTCAGGGCCAAGTCCATCAATGTGAAACTTGTTACTTTCTTCTTCAGGGCCATATTTATCAATGTAAAACTTGTTACTTCCCTTTCTAAGGCAATGTTTATCAATGTAAAACTTGTTACTTCCCTCTTCAGGGCCAAGTACATTAATGTAAAACTTGTTACGTTCTTCTTCAGGGCCATGTCCATCAACGAAAAAAACTTGTTATTTCCCTCTTCAGGGCTATATCCATCAATGTAAAACTTGTTACTTTCCTTTTCAGGGCCATGTTTATCAATGTAAAACGTGTTACTTTCTTCTTAAGGGCCATGTTTATCAATGTAAAACGTGTTAGTTCTCTCTTGAGGGCCATGGTTATCTATGTAAAATTTGTTACTTTTTTCTCCAGGGCTATGTTTATCAAAGTAAAATTTGTTACTTCTATCTCCAGGGCCATGTTTATCAAAGTAAAAGTTGTTACTTCTTAACCCGGATATCCCGTGTTTTTAGATATTAGCACTGAATATATTGTATTTCTTACATATTAGGCTGTGGAAATTTTCTTTGTTTCGTAGATAATAGACACTGGATATCCTGTATTTATTAGATATTAGACACTGAATACCCTGTTTTTCTTAGATATTAGCCTGTGGATATCCTGTGTTTTTTAGATATTAGACTGTAGATATCCTGTATTTCTTGGTTATTAAACACTGAAAATCCTATGCCTTAGATATTAGAGACTATATATCCTGTGTTTCGTGTATTTAATCACGATGGCTTGTTTTCGTGCCCTTTTTGATACCACACGTTGCACTTTCAACTGTGGAATGTTGTTTTGTGAAAGTTTATTGTGGGCCTGATATATTTCTTTGTTGTAGTGCATATACTTAATAACAAATATTCAAATACTTTTGCGTTAGTTTTGGAGTCGTATAAAGGTACTATAATATGTCCTTGATGAAAGATGTCTCGAGGATATTCTTTAAGAAAGCTGTTTAATTCAGTCGTCTGTTTCTTTGGTTAGAACTCCTTCCTTAGCTATAGGTTTTATAGCATCAGTTTTGGTGTTTTGTTTTCTGCGCTTTTTTTAAACTATCAGATGTAGTTCTTGACATATGCCAGGGATACCTGCTATGATAATAGAGTGTTTGCATGGTTAGTATGTTTTTGTTTCTTGTGACTGTGTGTTAGTACTTTGCAGATAGTTTTATTTGTTTTTTAGATGTTAGAAGTGTGAAACCATCAATGTCCACGTGAGTCTTGATAGTTTCTCGCGTCGGTGATTGTGTTACAATGTCCTCGGTGTTGCTGTTATCTATTTCAGAATTTGTTGGTTTAGGCTGTTTATTTATTACTTGCGTTTATTTTTTCCACATTGGTTGTTTGCATTATAGCATCAGCCATCTTATGCTCTATGTTCTTCACTATGTATCCTTGTTAGTGCTAACTACAGCCATCTCGTGCTTCTTTATTCCTCACTGTGTATCCTTGTTAGTTCTAGTATCAGCAATCTCGTGCTTCTGTGTTCTTCACATGTATCTTTGTTAGTTCTAGCTTCAGTTATCTCGTGCCTCTATTTTTATCACATGTATCCTTCTTAGTTCTTGCTTCAGCCATCTCATACTTCTTTGTTCCTAACTGTGTATCCTTGTTGTTATAGCATCAGCATTCTCGTGTTTCTATGTTTTTACATGTATCCTTGTTAGTTCTAGCATCAGCAATCTCGTGCTTCTATGTTATTTACATGTATCCTTGTTAGTTCTAGCTTCATCATCGCGTACTTCTATGTTCTTCCCAGGTATCCTTCTTAGTTCTAGCTTTAGCCATATCATTACTCTATGTATCCTTCTTAGTTCTAGCATCAGCTATATCGTGCTTTATGTTTCTCACTGTGTATCTTTATTAGTTCTAACTTGAGTCATCTCGTGCATCTCTGTTACTCGCTGTGTATGCTTGTTATTTATAGCATCAGCCATCTCATGCTTCTATATTTTTCATTATGTATCCTTGTTAGTTCTAGAATAAGTCATCTCGTGCTTATATGTTCTTCACTATGCATCGTTGTTAGTTCTAGTATCAGCCATCTTGTGTATGCTTGTTATTTCTAGCATTAACCGCCTCGTGCTTCTATGTTCTTCACTATGTATCCTTGTTAGTTCCAGTATCAGCCATCTTGTTCTTATATGTTCTGTACTATGTATCCTTGTTAGTTTCGGTAAATTATTTGTGTTAGTAGACATATTAATTTTTAATGTTTGTTAATTCCTTTTTGGCTACTCGGAATAAGGAATTTTATTCGGTATTTAATCGAAGCTTGGCTACCTATACAAGACTAACATTAAGGTTTCTTTATGGAAGATGCCATTTCCACTGACTCTGAAGTGACGTTACGTTGTGTTTTGATTGATTTTTTTAATCTTGAAATATGCTATATGTGTTTGTTCTTGTTGCATGTTTCATCAACATAAAGTATTGAAGGTGTTTCAAGGAGGCTGCCTTTCCGCATCAGGAGGGTAAGGAGTGTGGTGCCATTATAAACAAGTTCGCCCACAAATCGAGTAAAGGTAATGTTAGTAAAGCATATAATCTACACGTGACTTTGTTTTTAATTTTTTTTCGGAGCAATGCTGAATTATGTTTTTACTCTATTGTGACCGGATGTGTGTATTTTCTTATAGCAAAACTACATCAAGCTATCTGCTGTGTCTACCGAGAGGAATTGAACCCCTGATTTTAGCGTTCTAAATCCGTAGACTTAACGCTGTTCCGGCGGGAAACTCTTGTAACTGGAACAAACATTCACTGCCTTATATCTGTATGGGTGTTTGGTTATTGTGTGCGACCTGGGAGTGTCAGTTTTTAAACAACTTTCTTCCTCCATCTAAGGCCCGACATGGCCAGGTGGTTCTAGTTATATCTTAATCAATCGAATGCTTTCTCTATGTCGAGAAAGCAGGCAATAGTGCATTTCTTTTGATTAAAACTGTCAACCATAGTTTCAGTTTACCAATCAAATCATCTGTTTTTGCTGAAAATTTCTGAAACCATTAGGGACAAGAGAGGGTAAGTTTGATATGATATTCAGAAATGTTGAAGTCCTATTACTAATAATTATTTCAGAGAGCAATAAATATCTTTTATTTTGTTTTTAATTTCGTGCATAGCTACACGAAGACTATGTGCTAACTATCCCTAACTGAACAGTGAAAGACTAAAATGAAGAAATCTAGTCACTAAGCCTCACTTCCTAATCTTTGGCTACTCCTTATCAACAAATAATGGAAATAAGTGTCACATTATAACGATCACATGGCTGAAAGGACAAGTATGTTTGATGGGACGGGGATTCGAACCTGCGACCCTCAGATTGCGAGACGAGCACTCTTAACCAGATGTCTTTGCTAGGCTACCTAACAGTCAGAGAATTGTACGCGACCAGGCATGGTCAGGTTTTTAGGGCTCTCAAATTGCAGTCTATGAGTCACGGGTTCGAATCCCCTATCATATTAAACATGCTAGTCCTTTCAACTGTGGGGACGTTATAAACTCGGCCAATCCCACTATTCGTTGGTAAAGAGAAGCACAAAATTGGCGGTGGGTGGTAATGACTAGCTGCCTTCTCTGTAGTCTCACACCGCTAAATTAGACACGGCTAGCGCAGATAGCCCTCGTGTAGCTTTGCGCAAAATTCAAAATCAAACACGCGATAATGATTTGATTAGTATGTATCTGGGACGTACTGTTAGTTAAATAATTCTGTATGTCTGGGTATCGACTTTGGGACAAGTGGGGGAGTCTAGCACCCGTCAAGAACAGAAAAAGAAGTGTTTGGGGTTTCCTTTTTTTAATGCTGTAAATGTTTAACAATAATATTCAGTATCTGATGTTTCTTCATTAGTTTTAATTGCTGAATTCGGTAATCATTCATCTAAATACCTTGCATATTCTGTGCAACTGTTGTTTTTTATTCTAATCAAATTGTGGTTCTCTTATTGGCTTCTTATAATGGGGTTCGATATGGAAGACATGTTATAGGTAAGTCAAGACCAACATAGAAGTTAGAACACTTTTTTACTGATTTGAGATGACCTAATACAGAAGTCCAAGATATCGTTTGAACTATATGAATACTTTTAATGAGTAAGGTGTTGTCATTTAACAACACACACATTGACTGTTTTCTAAAAAATCAATATTTCATTCTATTTAAACTATTTGTTTTTACATCTGAGGTCCTTATGCTTACCTTTGTGATCTATTATTATTAAGTTTTTGTGCTGATTTAGTTTCTTTAATAAATTGATATCTATTGTTTTAGTTGTAGAACAATAAACTGCTGCTGTTGTACATTTTATTTAGTAAATTTATATCTATTATCACATTTTATTTGTTTTCACTAATTGATTCCACCATTATTTGTGTAACAGATAGGACTGACTTATGTAGTAATGAAATACTCCTATTTGGGTGATTTCTTTGTGAGCTGTCTAATCTAGTTTCAGTATGACAAGTAAAGTTAAATAAATAATTCTTATTTAACGCGGTTTTAGCTAAGACTAAAACATTGGTATATTTGAGCAACTGTTTCTTCGATCTCCTGCGTTTTGGAAGCGAGAACACTCTGGATATTAACGTATTGGTCTATGAATTTTTAGGCCAAAGTCGTATCCACTAATTGTTGCACTAGGTATGGAATGATAGGTGTCATGTGATTTTTGGCTATTGTAATTCAGAGAGTGATACAGTTTTGAGGATTCTGGTATTCATTAATGAGATCAAATAATGCGTTCTTTATCGCTTCAATGATTGGACTGTTTTCTCAAATCATATTGGTAGTTCTTGATATTTCATATATTCCTAATGCTAGTCGGTTTCCTTTGTTTGACTTCTAGTTTTTTTGGTTTATTAGCTGTTTTTGGTTTCTCCTTGTGGGTTTGAACTATGTATTTGTAGGTTAATTATGTAACTGGTTTTGTACTTTAACAATACGTTTTCATCTGTATAGGTGCTGGTTTAATACTTCTTTGTTGTGTTTGTTTCATGTGTGCGTATTGTTATAATGTGATTTGTGATGTACATTCTTGTTTTGACTTCTTTTTTTTTGACAACTCTTATAGCTAGTTATGTATTGCTGTTTACACTAATAAGGAAAAGGTGTTTCGTGTTATTTTATGTAATGTTGTGGTCTCCACGATAACTCACGCAACATATGATTGGTATGATTAGTTTACTTTCTAGCCATATGTAGTTTTATTTGACGGGGTTTGTATTATTTGATTTACTAATAGTTATATTATACAAAGTAGTAATGGTGCGAAGTGGTGTTTGGCTATTTTTATGAATACTGTGACACATTCTTATTGATTTTGTGGATTTCTTTACCGCGTGACGAATTCAAAGAATGTACATTGGCTGCGTTTGTAATTAGGTTGATTTTTTGTTCATAACATATCTGGTCTATGTGTTGATCATCTTGTTGCTCTGTAGTAATGCTTGCGGATTAAGGTTGTGGGTAAGGGAAAGTTTTATGTGTTACTGTTACATGTCCAAAACGTTGGCCGGTGTTATAGTGTTGTCGACTCTGAATCTCTGGTACTACAGAATACCTTTTGATATCACACTCTGAATATCTCTTGTGATTCATGTTTGGTTACTAATGACACCTTCTGATATCATACTCGGAATATCCTGCGATTCATGTGTGAATATTAATGACACTTTATGATATCATACTCTGAATATTTTGTTATATGTGTGAATACTAATGAAACCTTTCGATATCATGCTGTGGATATCTTGTGATTCACGTGTGAATACTAAAGGTACCTTCCGATATCATATTTTGGATGTCTTGTGATTAATTTGCCTAACGATACCATGTTCTGGATATCTTGTAAATCATATGTGAGTACTTTAATCATGTTCGTTGGATTTTGGATTTTGTTCAAGATAATTCGTTCGTTCTCTATTTGTGTAATTTATGTTTTGAGTGTGAGTCGATTTGCAGTTTGTTCAGTTTTTATGTTTGTGTGGATATTCTTTATTACAAACGATTTAAGGTTTGCTCACTTTTAGTAATGCTTTTCTTTAGACATAAAGGAAGAATTCATCTAAATAGTACTTATTATTATTACTCTAATCAAAACTGAGAAAGCTAATAAAATGTGATACTTACGACTGATGAGATAGAGAGACAAGCGACAATTGAAGTTAATGCTAGTGTTAAATATCCCTCACAAAGTTAAAGAGGAACCTGTGTAAATATTTTTGGATTTCTTTAACCATAATTCAATTCTAGTTGCTGTACCAATTCAGTGCGCGGATCAGGAACAGAGATATGTAGGGCGAATAAGGAGATAAGATCAGAACACCATTCTCTGATGTTATTCATCAAGGGCGTACACCAAGTTTTGTCATAATTAGACCAAATAATTGGAATGCTTGACGTACAATCTGTGGGTCGCTGGATCGAATCTCGTCAACAAATGCATTCGCCTTTGGGGCTGCAGTGTGACAGCCAATCCCCCTCTTCGTTGGTAAAAGAGTAGCCCAACTGTTGGCGGTGGGTGGTGTTGTATAGCAGCCTTCCCTTTAGTCTATCACTATTAAATTAGGGACGAATAGCGCAGATTACTCTCGTGTAGTTTTGCGCGAAATTCAAACCTTTTTTACTTAATGTTAAATTACGAAGTAGAAATTCGAATAAACAGTAAGAAGATTTCCCTTATGATGATAAAAGCAAATAGCTCTTTTGGATTTGAAAACACACTCTGGATTACTGAATTGTAGTAAATAACTGGGTACGAACAAATAAATTTTCACTCCAGTTCAAATCGGTGTAAATTTTATAAAATATAAAATAAAATGATACAGATTTTCTAAATCTGATATATTTTTAAAACGTTTATGACGTCAGCTCGAAATAGAGCGTAAACGTAAACTGTTTATTTCCGTACAAACATTTTATCGAAGTCGAACTCAAGTTATTTTTATTTGCCTTTTACAACAATCGGCAGTTTTTTGAAACATTGAATTTTCTCCAAACAGATAACAGGCGCTCGAACACAAAAATGGACGACTAGCAGAAACTATTGTAAGGAAGTTATGTTTCTTACCTGAGCTAGCATTGACGCAGTTGTCAACGGCTACAACATTATAACCAGCATCCAACAGTGCGACTGTGATGTGACTACCAATGTAGCCCGCAGCTCCTGTTATGAGTGCTGTAGTCATCTCGTAATATTGCAAGTAACAGACACGCGAACTTTTTATGATTTCTTGTATGTACCAGAAAACAAAACAGTGACGCGCAACTCAACATATGGCAGACACATATATTATATACACTAAAAAGGAGTAACATGCTATGAATGTACTATAGTATAGAACTGATACTATATATATACAACTCCTAACATATGGTGGCTGTTATTTCAGGCAAAGATATAAATATATACCTCCAGATTAGAAATATGTGACGTTAATTTATATGAAGGGTGATAATAAAAGTAAATCTATGTTCAGTAACAAAAAAAATCCATAGTCTTTCACTGACAGTTGTATCCCGTTCACTTACTGGGCCGATCATGTACATTGGCCCGTCATGGCTAGGTGGGTTAAGGCGTGCGACTCCTAATCTGAAAGTCGTGGGTTCGCATCCCTATCGTACCAAACATGCTCGCCCTTTCATCCGTGGGGCGTTATAATGTGACACGCAATCCCACTATTCGTTGGTAAAAGAGTAGCCCAAGACTTGGTGATGGGTGGCGATGACTAGCTGCCATCACTCTAGTCTTACACTGCAAAATTAGGGACGGCTAGCGCAGATAGCCCTCGAGTAGCTTTGCTGGAAATTCAAAAACAAACAAACAAACACGTACATCACAGATTGTGGTTTACAACATAAGATGTTTTATCTGAAACGCCATTAACATTAGTTATTTAGTCTTATAACATTATAATATCTATTTCGACACAATAAGTAGAGCATTGTTTGAATCTAAGACACATCTTGAACTGAGAAATTATCTAATTATCCACGTTTCCCTGATACACCCACCAGAACTCTCTGAAAAAAAAAAGAATCCCACCTAGTTTTAGATATTACCACCTGTGATCAAATACTGAAGTTTAAATGTTTAAAATAAACAAAAAACATTTAAGTTGGAAGTTAAACTTCATATTTCTAACAAAAATATGATAAATAAGTTATGTTACAAGTTTAGTACTTATTATATTTAATATAATTTGTTCAACATTACAAGATGTCACGAACAGAACTCATAATCTTATTATATTTCTCCGTAAACAACTAAATTCATTTAGGCTTTTGCTAAATGTAATGATATTCAAGCTACTCATCATGTGTTTATAATATCACAATATAAGACCTTTTACACAAATTTAAGACATTTTTAAACTTTCACTTGCATTCTTTAATATCTTACAAAGGGTTTAAGATAATAATAAACCACAGTTACCAAACTGATAGCTTCACATATAGCATTGGTAAAAATGTCACAAAAATATTAATTCATTAATTAGCTAGGCTAAGTATGTTGTTTTATCTATCATCATGGCCCAATTTGCAACCAAGTTAGAAGTAATTAAAAATATATATGTAATATTCTAGGCATACTCTGAGGTGTGCTTAAATAACCTTTGATACTATACAGCACATTCAAAATATATATGTGAAAACGGCTGGTTTTGGTTGAGAAAATTGTTTATGTAGAGGAGCGAACAACGTTTCGACCTTCTTCGGTCATCATCAGGTTCACAAAGAAAGAAAGAGGTAACTGACCGATAGCTGACCACATGTTTGAAGGGGGTTGAGAAACTGAGTATAGGAATGTAGAGGGCGGGCTTAGATGTTTGATTATATTTGTTAATATAGGTATAAAGGTGTTCCTTTATATTGGTTTATTTTGGGCTCATAACTGAGCACGCTCAAAGTTTTAAGAGGAGGTAAGCGCTCATAATTTAGAAGCGATAGAGTAAAGGAAAAGTATTTCCACAACAATAACCCTCTAAAAAATTGGATTTTGACATCTGTGATAAAATACAAACTATGGCAAGGTCAAGTTGTGCAAATAAGAATGATATTGTAAAATATAAACTATGGAAAGATCAAGGGGTACATGTAAGAATGACATTGAAAAATACGAGTTATGACAAGGCCAAGTTGTACAAGTAAGAATGATTTTATAAAATACGAACTATGACATACCAAGTTCTACAAGTAAGAATGATATTATATCATAAAATACGAACTATGGCAAGGCCAAGTTGTAATGTAAGAATGACATTGTAAAATACGAACAATGACAAGGCCAAGTTATACAAGTAAGATGTGTGTGTGTTTTTTTATAGCAAAGCCACATTGGGCTATCTGCTGAGTCCGCGCAGAGGAATCGAACGCCTGATTTTAGCGTTGTAAATCCGTAGACTTACCCCTGTGCCAGCGAGGCACTATATACGCAAGAATGACTTTGTGAAATACGAATTATAACAAAGCCAAGTTCTAAAAGTAAGAATGATATTATGTCTTAACATACGAAGTATGATAAGCCCAAGTTGTACAAGTAAGAATCATATATTATAAAATACGAACTGTGACAAAGACAAATTCTACAAGTTTTTTATGGTATTATATTATTAAATACAAACTATGGCTAGGCCAAGATGTGCAAGTATGAACGATATTATAAAATAGAAACTATTGTAAGGCCAAGGTGTACAAGTAAGAATGATAATTTAAAACACAAACTAAAGCAAGGCCAAGTTGTACACGTAAATATAATATTATAAAATACAAACAATGGCAAGGCGAAGTTGTACAAGTAAGAATGATATAAAATAGAAACTATGGCAAGGCCAAGTTGTACAAGTAAGAATTATATTATAAAACAGGAACTGTGACAAAGCCAAGTATAACAAGAAAGACTGATATAATATAATATAATACGAACTATAGCAAGGCGAAATTGTACAAGTAAGAATGGTATTACAAAATAGGAAGTATGGCAACACCAAATTGTAACAAGTAAGAGTGATATTATAAAATACGAACTGTGGCAAGGGCAAAGTGTACAAGGAAGAATGACGTTATAAATCGCAAACTATGGCAAGGACTAGTTGTAAAAGTAAGAACAACAATATAAAATGCAAATTATGCCAAATTCTATTTGTACAACTAAGAATGATATTATAAAATAAAAACTATAGAAAGGTCAAGTTGTGATAGAGAGAAAAATGTTATAAAATACGAAGTATGAGAAAACCAAGGTGCACATGTAAGAGTGACATTTTAAAATACGAAATATTTTACGAATTCTCGTAAATAGTGATGTTTAGTAGGGATTACCTAGAGGATTCTTTCAGTATTTCTTCGAATAAAATAAAAATAGTTATAAATATGTAAAGAACCACTTCAAAACTATTGTGTAAACTGAGAGCAGAATAAGAATCATATTATGAGATAAAAACTATGACAAGGCCAAGTTTTAGAAGTAAGAATGATATTATAAAATATTAATTATGTCAAGGGAAAGTTATACAAGTAAGATTGATTTTATAAAAGTCAAATTATGGTAAGGCCTAGTTGTACAAGTAAGAATTAAATTATAAAATACGAACTACGACAAAGCCTAGTTCTACAAGTAAGAATGATATTATATCACAATATATGAAGTATCACAAGTTCAAGTTATACAAGTATGAATGGTATTATATAATAAAATACGAAATATGACAAACCTAAATAGTACAAGTAAGAATCATAAATTATACAAAAAGGACTGTGACAAAGACAAGTTTACATGTTTTTATGATATTGTATCATAAACTATTGGAAGGCTAAGGTGTACAAGAAGGAACGATATTATCAAATATAAACTACGGCAAGGCCAAGTTGTACAAGTAACGATTATATTATAAATTAGGAACTATAACATAAACAAGGTCTACAAGTAAGAATGGTATTATATAATAGAATTCAAGCTATGGCAAGACCAAGTTGTACAAGTAAGAATGATATTATAAAATACCAATTATAGGAAGATTAAAGCTTACAAGTGAGAATAATATTATGAAATACAAAGTATGGCAAGGAAAAGTTGTAAAAGTAACTATGATATTATAAAATACGAACAATGACATGTCAAAGTTTTACAAGTAAGAATGATATTATATATTAAAATTTGAGCTATAGCACGACCGCGTTGTACAAGTAAGAATGATACCATAAAATACGAATGTTTGGAAGGCTAAGCCGTACAAGTAAGAATGATATTATAAAATACAAACTGTGGAAAGGAACTATGACGAAGCTAAAATAATCGAATGTGAATGATATTGTATCATAAAATACGAACTATGGCAAGGCCAAGTTGTACAAGTAAGAATGATATTATAAAACACGAACTATGGAAGGCCAAATTGTTAAAGTAGGAATGATATTATAAAATAGAAATTATGGCAAGGCCAAGTTGTACAAGTAAGAATGATATTATAAAATTCGAACTATGACAAAGCCAAGTTCTACAAGTAAGAATGATATTATATCATAAAATGCAAAGTGTGGCAAGTAAAAATGGGTAGAATAGAGATCGATATTAAAAATACAAACAATGGCAACACCAAGGTGTGCAGATAGTAATGATATTATAAAATAGGAAATTTGGTAAGGCGAAGTTAAATAAGTAAAAATGATTTTATTAAATACGAAGTGTGACAAAGCCAAGTTGTACGAGTAAGAATGATATTATAAAATAAAAACAATGGAAGGCCAAGTTGTACAAGAAAGAATGATATTATAAAATAGAAATTATGGCAAGGCCAAGTTTTACAAGTAAGAATAATATTATAAATTTTGAACTATGACAAAGACAAGTTCTACAAGTGAGAATGATATTATATCATAAAATGCAAAGTGTTGCAGGCCCAATTGGTAGAAGTGAAACTGATATTAAAAAATTCGAATAATGGTAAGAACAAGGTGTGCAGATAAGAATTATATTATAAAATAAGAAATTTAGCAAGGCGAAGTTGAACAAGTAAGAATGATTTTATAAAGTACCAACTTTGACAAAGCCAAGTTGTACGAGTAAAAATGATATTATGAAAAAAATTATGGCAAAAACAAGGTGCACAAACAACAATGATATTATAAAACACGAAGTGTGAGAAAATCAAGTTGTACGAGTAAGGATGATAGAATATCATAAAATACGAACGATGCGAAGTCCAAGATGTACAAGAAAGAATGACATTATAAATTACGAACTATGACCAAGAAGTAAGAATGATATTATATCATAAAATACGAAGTAAAACAAGCGCAAGTTTGTTTTGTTTTGAGTTTAATTTCTGATAAAGTATATTTTACTACAATTTATAGCTTTTTACAGTGAGTAAGGTTAGTTTTTAGAACAGTTACAATGTTTCCAAAACTGGTGCAATTATTATTAATTAGACACGTTTAATCTAAAAATGACAAATTAAAACCTCACTTAAAATTGTAATTTACCACTTCCTTTCGGATCTGACGTTAAACATGTAACAGGGTTTAATAGACCAGTGTTTCTGAATTTTTTTGCTCGCGGGCTCCTTTTTAGTTTGATTTATCTTTGTGGCCCTATCCTTCGTAAACGCTGTTATTTAGAAAAAACGTTATTTTATTTCCACATGTTGGTTTATAATATAATATTATTTTTACATTATTGTATTGTTTATAAATATTTTGTTTATAGCGTACTGTTTATTTATACAAGTATAAACTATTCTGTTAATCATTCACATTTTATTCAGTGTGATCCTTGCGTCTGAAAAACACTTAAAAATTTTTGAATGTCCGGTTGCAGTGTTGTCAGTGATAAGCAAAAATCACCTCCATTTACAATATCAAGGCGGGTACGTATTTTTGATAGCAAATAAGTCATCCAACTAAAGCCAGTTTCAACCAGATAAGATGTGGTAAAAGCACATCTTTGCTCTCTCCCAGAGCTGTGGAAACTTGTTAGCTATTTTATTACTTATCCAGAAATAATGTTTGCCACATTTGAATCTAGCTGGAGCTGTTATATCGCTCTGCAGTTCGATGAGAAATACTTGTAATATGATGTCAACATCAACCGCATTCACCCCAAACAGTTCTACCATCCAATCCGGAATATTCATATCCAGCAGGTCACTAAACTGAACTTGCATATTACCATAAAAATATTTTAAATGTTCCACATACACAAAAAGATTGTTACCTTGCAGTTCAGTGCCTGCCAACAGTAGCCAGAAAAGGAAACTGCATGAACTCGCGACATCCAATATTACTAGAGTACAGCTTTAATTTTCTAGAAAAAAGGAGTAATGACCTCTTTGCAAGATATGAGATTACAGTTTTTACCTTGTAATTGTTTTTTTCAACAAATTCAGCTTTTCAAAAATATCTGATAGATAAAATATGACACACTTAACAGAGACGATCTTTTCTCCAAGCTACTTATCACTTAAAAATGACACAATACTGTTCCACAGTGCAACAAAACGACGAAGACAATTTCCCTTTAATAACCATGCATTTTGATATACATTACTAGGTACTCAATATCTTCTTAATTTTGCTCACAATGCTGCCGTAAAAGATAGTCTTAAAGTGCATGAAATTTGTTAAAGTTGACACCCTTTATTATAATGGCAAGAGAGTCGTGCAAACGTCCTCCCAAGTTCTTTGAAACAAAATATTATCGGTTAACCATGCAGTGTAGGCAAAAAATTCAGGCACAGCAATTTTTAAATGAACAGTAAATCTTCTGCATCTACCTACCATTGAAGCAGCACCATTCGTTGCACAAGCCATTATATTTTGAGGGGGGGATGTTGTTTTCTTTAAAATAACTCTTCACCATAAACACCTGTGGTGTCTGTTATCAGCTTTCAAGCAAAAATCATTTCCTTTCTGAGGTGATTATCATCCAAAAACCTAACATATCTCATCAGTTGGGTTTCGTTATCCTGTAGAAAGGATTCATTAATTTTCAGAGCAAACATTTTAACTTGTAATAGTGTGACTAGTTGATTTTAACTTGTAACTGTGTGATTAGTTGTTTTTCAACATTATCTGCCATTTCGTCGATACTGATGAGTAACTCAGAGGGATGACCTGAGTAGTTTTATGTCAATTTCGATTCATGACAGTTGGCAAAATCAATGATTCAACTATATTATGTGGCTTGCCAGCATTTACTATTAATTTGGAAATCTCGTTTTACTGTTGTCCTCGTTTGGAAATTATTACACAATTATTTGAAGTAATCTAATGGTTTGTCTTTCTTGTCCTTGTGTGCTTTCTCCAAGTGCTTCCGCAACTTACATGGCCACATGCTTTCATTTGAAGGTTTATTTATAATATTAAACACACTGGCATCCCACTGTCCTGTGGTGATGGAATGAAACCGTGGGCAAACTACTCAGTGGAATATTGCCGATATTTCTTCTTCGCCACATGGGAAATCTGTTATCTAAAAAAAAATACATAAGTAATAATAATGATGATGTTGATAAATTTATAAATAAATTAAGAAATATATATCAGCACAATGTAGAAGAATTTCGTAAGTTTATATACCAGAATTCCTATTTACTGTATTGTACTGAATATAAACCACGCTTAAAGGTAAGCCCCATGGTTAAAATTTGACATGCTGATTGAAAAGCTCCCTCTCTATCCAATTAATTTTACAAAGAACAAATTACATCCGTGTCATCAGAATGGTGGCGATATCCTCTCCAATATTTCTCATTTGTAACCATTGTTGATTCAGTGATGTCGAGAAACCCACTTGTTGAGAAATTTATATGCAAAAACGGCTCTTTTGGGTTGAGAAAATATTTTACATAGAAGAGCGAATAACGTTTCGACCTTCTTCGGTGACCACTTAGAGGTTGATTGTTGACAGTATTCAGAAGTAAGTTTTCCATTTGTCATGCTGTGATACCACGAGGAGTTTTTCAAATAATTAAGGTGTTTTTACCATGTATTGATTGTATTTAGTACTTTGAGCTTATTATTTTGCTTGTAAGAACTGAGAACTGCGGAAGAATGCAGAACCGAGGAAGACATTATGAAGTAAGTTGATGAACTGTTTGCAGAACATGATATGATGAATTTTGAATTAATATGTAATATAACTCAACAATTTCGTCAATAAAGCCACAAAATCAATGGCACAGAAGGAATTCTATAAAAAATTCTAGTTCTCTGGTTGTGTGCCTACGTAAGGCCCTCAACTTTGGGTTGTCCCCTAACAAGGAACATTATATACATTTTACAAGGTAATGTTACACATGAAATTGAACATCCACAAGAACCGTGGGGAGGGGAAAGTTTGTGCATTTTTTCCACTCAAGAAAACGATAATGACAAGGTTTCATTGCGTAATGCTTCATGTGTTTACAACATCAAGGGAAAATTTGTCTATGATGTAGATAAACATTGATAAGCCTGTGTATAGTTTTTGTTCTTCACAAATATTTCCTTCGCACAATTTTTTCTTTTCAATAAAATATTTTATTTCGAAATATATTAGATCTTCCTCACACAATCTGACAGACGTATGTTTAAAATAGGGTATGTTCTAAAGAATTTTATGAATGCAAAGCTAACATCTTTTGGGGAAAACAAATTCAAAATTAGTTGTACCAGAGACCTCACCTCACGGTTAGTACAACATCACGCAGATTAAGGACCTTACATTTTACAAAACACACGATATTTTAAATGAAAAAACTTAAAATAGTACTTACAAAAAGGATGAATTACCCCTCTTTACACAAACATCACTTCTGACTTTCAGACCGTATTGATCTACTCATCTGCTGCACGACACAAATATTCTCTCCCTTTGATACAAAATTGAGAAGTCAGTACCGTGTATTTGTCGCTGTTCAGTAACACTTTTTATTCTTAAACCTTGCTTAGGCTTAGAGAGGAAACAAGAACGTAACGAAACAAGCAGTCTATAATGCATGTAAACATTTTAACACTGTTGAAACGATAGGCTCACCAATAACATATTCGATGTTTACGTTTAACGACAACAATGATAAACAAACAGTGACTAGAACAATTTTTAAACTTTTTATTTTAATTTTAAGATTATTATTTTTTGTGATTACTCAAATTTCCTTTTTTCTTTCAGACAAATTGGCTAGAATTATGTACACTGTACATTAATGTTTCACAAATTTTTTCCTGTAATGTACTGAAGTGTGTTGGATGATTGTTCTCGTTTTGAATGTTTTAGGAGCACTTGTTGTTGAGATATAATATTGTAAGATGCAATGAAGAGCTATTTTTCACATTTAGTTGTTGTAAAAAAATAATTGCTGTTAAAAATAATTGGTGTCTGAAAGGGAGCGTCCAGTTACAGTTTCTTTTCTAGCAGTATGTGGAGTAAGAATCAACTGTAGAGGTCGTCAGATGAGTCCTCCGCTGGTACAGCGATAAGTCTACGGATTTACTATGGTAAACTCAGGGGGTCGATTCCCCTTGGTAGACTCAGCAGATAGCCCGATGTGGTTTTGCTATAAAACACACACACTCGTCCTTGAACGCCTGGTTGGTAGAGTGGCTCACCACACAACGATAGTTTTGGTGTTATTTAGAATTAGATGAAAACATTCAAAGCTACCAGACAAACATTTTGATTGTTACTTGAGCACTAATCGTGTCTGCTAACTTGACTTCTGTGCTTTAGGGAATAAGGGGCGAAGGGAAACTTTGATTCAATTTTAAATTCTAAATATTTTATTCGGGCAGTGAAGTTTGGTAGCACATTCAGAATTTACTGTGGCCCTCTAATTTTCCGTTATTGACGTGTGGCCCCTTAAAAATATGGCGTAGCCACTTGGGGGACATAGGTCTCACGTTGAGAACCACTGTAATAGACGGTTATCCACTTCAAACTCTAATGAGAAATAAGTGAAATAGGAGTCACTTTACATTGATCTTGTTTGAGTACACTTAAGAACCACCCCAAGGTCCTGCAAATTCCATCTTTGCAGTCCATAGACCAAGGTGAGATGTTATTTTCATTAGATGAAACAATCAATATCCATATGAAAGGGTGTGACTGGAAAGATGTGTTCCTTTGTGTAAACAGGATGATAGTTCTTTATTGTAAACGATCTGAGTCTTTAAGTCTCTATAAATTATCTCATGATTAGTCACAGTTATAGTCACATATCATTGTATGGTTTCATGTTGAATTTCAACCACCGTATACAAAATGAATGCAAAATATTTGCAATATTTAATTACTTCAAGGCTAACCTAAAATGCCGTGATTATTTATGGTTTGATAAACTAAACCAGTTAATCATCGATGCTCTTATTAGTGAAAGTGCAGAAAAATGTTTCTCAACTTTTTGCACATGGAAGTTACTAGTGAAATTTGTCAGTGTTTTATATTTTATAGAATCTATTTCATTAGGATAGAGAAATGCTTAATATTAGTTTAACTTATTAATATTTTATATTGATCAACAACATCAGCTGAACGTTTCAGCAAACAAATATTTCCTTTACGTGTAAAATGTTTTGAAGAATCTTATTAAAATGTAATGAAACAATCACGTGGGTACTTACCCATTAATTTGAAATCTCAAATGTCCGAACAGATCTGACAGAGAACTGGTCTTTTTCCTAAAGATAAAGTTATAGTGCGCGTACCATAGTAAGTTAAAAACTGTTGTTTAACTGAATATATACTGATTTATTAGCATGACTGCTTAAATGATAGAACTAGAAGGATTTTATGAGAAAGATAGACTAAATATAATTAAAGAACTTACATTAAGATATTTAGTCATTTGACATATATGAGTGTTTTTGTTTAAACAACCATCTTCGAGTACTTATCTTTCAGATGCAGATCGTTGTGCGTGTAATTGGGTAATACAACACATTCATAACATTCCATAGAAGTCTAGTAATGTTAACATTATCTACCTGTTGAATGTGGCTGGGTGACTGAGAGAGAACTTTTCCACAATCTATGAAAAGGACAGAAAGAAAACTGAGATATTGATAAGTCTGCTTGTTACAATCTGGAATTGTTTGGATGGACTAAGTTTGATGAACTTCCAAAATCTTCTCTGTCATGTCCATTTTATACTAACAGTTTTTATCATAGAAGTGTTTATATCTAAGAGGATGTATCAACCAACATTTTTTTTATATGTTATACTGACAGTCTTTCTTCATTTATCCATCATAACACTTAGAACTAAAGAATGTCAATAGTTGCTTCATGCATTACATAAAGCTACATGTAAACAGTTTAAAGTTATAACTGTTGGAGCTAAAAATGAATTTATCCTGAATATGTTTTAAATGTTCCATGATGAATATACAAAAGCAGAAACTTATGTGATATAAGTCAGATAAACAGAAAATAAACTCACTAATACAATATGGTTTGGCAGGATGGTAAAGCTGCTGGAATCTAAAATACGGCGAAACGAATGGTTCTCGTTCCTGATTGTTTGTTTGTTTTTTGAAGTTCACACAAAGCTACTCGAGGGCTATCTGTGCTAGCCGTTCCTAATGTAGCAGTGTAAGACTAGAGGGAAGGCAGCTAGTCATCACCACCCACCGCCAACTGTTGGGCTACTCTTTTACCAACGAATAGTGGGATTGACCATCAAATTATAATGCCCCCCCACGGCTGAAAGGGCAAGCATGTTTAGTACGACAGGGATTCGAACCCGCGACCCTCAGATTACGAGTCGAACGCCTTAATCCATCTGGCCATGTCGGGCCCCTGATTGTTTATTTTTTAATTTCGCGCAAAGCTACATATGAGGGATTCTGTGCTAGTCGTCCCTAAATTAGCAGTATAGGACTAAAGGGAAGGCAGTTAGTCATCACCAGTTACCGCTCAACTCTTGGGCTGCTATTTTACCAACGAATAGTGGGATTGACAGCCACATTATAACACCCCCCCACGGCTGGAAGGGCAAGCATGTGTTATAGGGATTCGAACCATAGACCCTCATATTGTGAGTGGAGTGCTCTAGCCACTTGACCATGGCTGTTTCCAAATAACTTGTACATTTTTTCTATCAATCCAAAGTTTATGAACAGCTGCTGGTACATAAAATATTAAATGATATAGATAATGATTGGGATTAAATTATACAAAATGACAGTTTACGATAAACCAGTTGTAACAATGCCATCAGATGTTTCATTCACAAGCCATTGAACTCCTTAAAATTAAAATAGAAGATTTAGAGATCAGTGATAGTGTATTTCCTAAATATAAAACTAAAACCGAAATTCTATTAAACTTGATACATTCCAAAAGGATCTAACATGGAATGACCATGAAGATTTAGTAGTTAGTGGAAATCTATCCCAAATACTAACATAATCGATCTAATTATCAATATGCCACAAAATCGAAAGAATTGTAACCCTACAGATTGAAAAGAATTTGCAAAACGATTACCAGGTATGAACATCCCCAAAAAAAGGTTTTGGAAATGTAGGCAGATGGAAGTATATGAAATATGATAGAAGTATTAGAAGACCTAAACGTACTGTGTATATAAATCGTGTTATCTACCATATGTTGTCCTATATACGAGTAGACATCTAAAAATATCTGAACACTTGGTTGTTCTCAACCAGCACCTGTTATCATGTACTATGAAAACCAATAACTTCCAAGCTTTCCTGAACAACTTTCAGTTTTAATGCTGCAACATGAGAGTGTTTTTATTTCATTTGTTAGAAGTTTAATTATTTAACACAAACCCTCATGAAGGAAGACATATACTAGAAACGTTTCGGATGATGTACAATTCTGTTTCTTGATTTGGCTTGCTAAATTCTTAACAACTCAAGAGGTAGTAAAAAGTTCATTCAAGGATTGGAATGAAACCATGACAGTTTAGGAGTATACTGGGTTTCCTTTGAATTTTAACTCACGCGTGTTTGAAGATCTTACCAACCAATAAGATTTAGTGACAGAGAAAAACTAAAATAATTTAAAACGACAATTGTGTAAAACGTCTATTCACAAGTTTCAAGAATATTTCAATCTTGCAGTAATATTTTCTACAGCAAATAGCAACCTTTAGGAAGACAAATTTATTCAATGTTAGAATTCGCAAGTCTAGACTGACGTATGAATGTTTATACTTTCTATTACTAGACGATCTTATGTGCTAATTTGAAACTCAATACCAAACAAAATTAAAATCAAATCGTCTACAGTTAGGTGGCTAATGGATTTTGTCATTAAATCATTCAAGAATTTGAATGAGAAGTACAAAAAATCATAAATAAATTCGGAATTATAAATAAATAAAGACGGATTCATAGCTACGAATACTTATATTTTTAAGAATATTCGGAAAGACTAAAATATGCGATTAAAGTTTAGTTCATAATGTCTTATTAATTATATTTTTTTTTTTCCACTGGTAGTGTTCTTTTGTTCCAGGCTGAGAAGAATATGTTGAAATCTTTATCGTACGGTTTTTCCTAAGATACGCTATTGAAGTATACATAAACACTTGAGTGCTTTGATTTGTTCGTTATGAGATGTTATTTGATTCGAATAGCAGAGACCGAAAGCATGTTACAGATAAAGGAGATTATTTATCACACGTTTGAAAGCCCGTTTAAGGGAGATATCGTATATATAGGAAATATCATCTTTACATATCAATTTGCCACTTACATCTTTATCTTGGGTACAGAAAACACATCAAATTGGAAATATCAGGATCAAACCTTTTTAATTTTAGCACGTATAATACTATATTAATCTGAAGCACTCTTAACACACAGAAGAAAGGCTTAGATATTATGGAAAAAATAAGAACATTTTAACATTTTCAAAACTGCACAATGTAATATCTGTCTTCCACTAGAAGACAAAAGGCAGAAGGCTTTCGAAACATCGTTCTCGTGTTTCTACAACAGGCAGTAACCGTCCATTCAACTTACTTTCATTATTATTGGATTATTCGTTTGACGAATAAACATACTAGTAACTCTCCTCTTCTGGAGTAGCTTCTGGTATTTTCAGTTTTTTAAGTGAAATGGTGACTCAATTTTTGTCTTACAATAGCCGATTAATAGAATATTTTAGTTATATTTTATCAGTAATAGATGATTGTCTTTGACATTAAAAATAATTTAGTTTTAACATCATAGAGAATTAGATGTTTCTAAAGTTGCTTGTCAAGTTCTGCATTTTTTAAATTATTTTTTGTCAACGCAAGAGCAAGGCGCATATGGCCAGGCTACCATACTGACTTACCCTAGGGTTACTCTTGTTTTATCGAAAATAATGATATGTTTGAAACAATAATGAACAGAGCTCTAGGTTTTAAACAATACGTTAGTAAATAAGATTCAGTGCTATAAATATTACACAAACTACATAAACAATCCAAAGTTACCTCACAATGATGATCAAATGGTTTCATAACTACAAGTAATTTAGCAGTAAGTTTGAGGGCTTAAAGCACTAAAAAGCCAGGTTTGATACTTGTGACGAAGATAACACGAGTCTGTCATATATACAAGAACAGTTTTAAAACTATCTATGTGAGAGCTATTTGGTTGTGTTACGATAACAGTTTTTATTGTACCTAGTTTTAATACATATTTTCTATAATCAAGTGTAGAAAAAAGAAAGCTTATTATATATACATTTATTCCTATTTCTCATTCGGTTCACTTGAAAGAAACGAAAATCTTAAATGTTTTTCTTAATGAGGTCAAATACAATGAACGCGGTCGGATACTTTGTGGAGGCTTAAAAGTCATTTGTATGTCGTCGAGTCAACAATCCTATATGAATGGGACAGCAGAGCACGAAATCATCATCACCAGATAAAGAAGTGATGGCCATGCGGAGTCAACCTAATATCAGGATCAGGAAAACAATGAATCTTAAAGTTTGGTTGTTGACACTAAGAAAGTCATATCACCTCCACTCCACATAAAACTGGGCTTGATGAAGCAGTTTGTAAAGGCGTTAGATAAAGATGGCGAATGTTTTAAGTGTCTCCTTGGGCATTTTCCGGGTCTTTCAGAAGTTAAATTTTCCAATCTTAAATACTTGAATTAAATCCCTTTATTTCTTCTTTTTTGAAGAGAAAACAATTTGAGATATTTCAGCTTCTTTTGATATGACAGTTCTTCCGTCTCAGGCGCCATTTTAGTAACCCTTCTCTGAATCCTTTCCAACAATTTGATGACTTATCCAAAGTGAAGACGTAAGGAACCTGGTTACGCACGTGCTTTCAGTTTAGCCAAGTTGTCAAAATGATAGTTAACCCCAGTAATCACTTCAAGAAAACCAGTTAAAGTTCTGGTAGCTACGGGGCTGTGGTTTAAAATCAGAGGAAGCTGGTGGTTCGAGTTGAAAATTCCATTTCAGGAATGTCGTTATACATCAGTATCTATGTACAACACTAAAATCAAGTTTATTATTACGAAGCAGATTATTGTATTATTGTTATCTGGGCATAATAGTAAGATCCATTATATTATTATGGACTCGAACTTCGTTATTTCGGAACAATGTTAATATTAAATATAAGATTATGGAACCAAACACTGTTATACGAGTACAGTGGCAAGATCCAGTATATCATTATGAAGTTGAATGTTGTTAAACGAGTACAGTGGTAAGATCCAGTGCATCATTATGAAGTTAAGTAGTGTTATACGAGTGCAGCGGTAGGGTCCAATATATCATTATGGACCCGAACATTCTTACACCCTTGTGCAAATTAATTGAAACAAATGGTCATTTTACAATATTTTCAGCATGACGGCCGGTGTAGACTTGCTGGACCCACTGATTTCCTTTAATAGTCATTCTTTTCACAAAGACGGCGTCATTAGCTGTGTTTTGCAATACGGTCGTCCTATTTTTGGGATATATGACGAAATTTTGAGAAATATTACGTTATTCGAAATTGCGTTAGAAGGGCAAGGAGACCAGTCAAAAAACGACTTCTTACCAACTCAATGAAGGAAAAACGGTATCAATGGGGTCTGAAATTCAAGAAATGGACGCAAGAACAATGGAAGAAGGTGTTATTCAGTGATGAGACACATTTCTTCGTACAGGGTCAAAGAAGTCTGCATGTTCGCAGATCTCCAGGTGGGAAACTTCGAAAATCTCATATCAATCAGTTCCTAAAACATCTCTTGAAGAGGATGTTTTGGGGCTTTTTCAGCTACTATGGCGTCGGAGACTTACGTATCGTAGAAGATATGATGCGAAGACCACAGTACATCGAAGTTTTGCAGAGATGAGTCGTTCCAGAATTGAAAAAGAGACTTCCAGGTTGATCTGGCATTTTTCAGCAAGATCTGGCTCCGTGCCACACATCGAAACTTGTGAAGAATTTTATGACTACAACGCGAATAAAGGTGCTGGACTGGCCTGGAAACTCTCCGACTAAAATCCTATTGAAAATCTTTGGGCGATTTGTAAATAAAGACTTCGAGGAAAAGACTGTACTAAGAAAGATAAGCTAATTGAGGCCATAATTGAGGTGTGGTACCGCAATCCGAACATTAGTAAAGATTGCAGTCAACTTGTGGACTCGATACCAAAGCGGATTAATGATCTTCTGAAAAATAAAGGTAATCATATCATGTATTAATCTGTGAATAATTTTTAGATTCTCAGAAATAAAACGCAAAAAAAATGAAAAATCGTAATTTTCCGTCTTGTTTCAATTAATTTGCACAAGGGTGTACATAAGTACAACGGTAAGGTGAAGGGTAGGAATAATAAACGTTTTTTAAATATTGCTATCAGTTTGAATTGTCTGTATTTTTAAATGTTAGTAATAGCAGTTTTAAGAAGGTGTTTCAATATATTATATCCTACTAAATTCATAAATGTTTTTTTGTTTTTTTTTAAATTTTATATTGGTTGCAAGATGGTAGAAAAGTTTGTTGTTATGAACCTGAAAGTCACATTATACATTTGATAACAATATTATATAGACTCAGAAACACGGTAAGAAATGAAACAAAAAACTAAAACAGGTAGCAGAGAGGAATATTACTCACAACTAAACACTCAAACAGGCTTTCTTACGTTACGGTATATATGTAATATTGTGTAAAGTAAACGAGAGGCTCTGCAGGTGTATCGTCTGATCTCTGATGTATAAACTTACAGTTTTGGGCATGCATTCTATGTAACGGTTTTTGTTTTTGGTTTTACATAAAAAGTATCAAGTTTCCGTTGGTAGACAGAGAGAAATGTTTTGAAAAAGATGGTTTAGTTAAGTTTGAGTGGCCATTTGGGAAAGAAATTTTAAGCATCGAACTCTAGAGTTTTGAAAGTAAACATTAATCTTAAGTTTTGTCACAAGCTATTATTATTTTTAAAGACTTTTATAGCGTGTCTCGGACAAGCCTCCAATTAATTATGTTACGTACTATGAGTTCAAATAGCCTGAAAGTAAGTTAAATTGTAATTTACTTTTAGAAGTTGATTAAATTTAGAGATGTATTAAATTTTTTATGTTTGCCAACAAGATTGATACATACAGTTTTCTTTCTTAATACAAAAATACTTTATTACACAAACAATAATGTAATTTATAATAACGTTTATTACAAATAGTGATTCATTTAAAAAGGTTTTATAAACAGTATTAAGTCTTCTATCTGGTGTGGAACTGAATATTTTATCGCCAGTTCACGATGAGCGAATTAATTTCGAGTTGCTATAGATGCACTTCCCTTTACGGATAGTTAGCTAGCTCTTTGCTGATCAAACGTAAGTGTTTCACCGCTAAAGTTATGTAATGTCTTCGTAAAAAATACTACAAAGATAATTTGCTGGAATTAAACGGTTTGTAATGTTTGATATCTATAAACTTTCCTGGTAAAATACTTGTAGTTTCCCAGTTAATGAGTTTTAGTCAAATTTACAGCTTCCAAAGTTTATATTACATCAACTTTAGGAAATCAACAATATATATATATATATACTGTCTTTTGGCGCGTCGAGTTAAAAATATTAGGCGAGGTTCTATAAATTTCTGCTGGCGTAACAATACTTGACGATATGCTAGTAGTTTTTTAAAACATATATTGGTAATATTTACATTCGATAATCTTCAACAAATTTATGAAATGTGTGGTAATTTCGCAATATAGGTTTAACAAACATCTATACTAAAATAAATGCATAATAGCAAATTTGTCACACTCTAAAGAGCTAGTAGATTTAAGATTTATTTTAAACTTTTGTAACTTCTTTAAGCTTTGTGATTTTTAGAACTGTTCAAAACCCTTTCTGAAAATATCGACAAGTTTTGTTGCAGGGGATATTGGGACAGTAAAGTTTTGTAACGTTGTACATAACCTAAAGTTTTGAGAAAGTCTTCTCATACCTATAAATCTAACTAACACGATGTCTCAAGGGATTGTATACATTACAGGTCTTATACAGTTGGTAAACTATAAACCTTGAATGCTGTAACTGTGAGTAACATTTACTAAGCGGGAATTTCAAATGTTTGTCGAGGGAAATTTATAAATGTATAAAATGTATTTTACTTGAAGTAAAATTGTATCCCAAGACGGCTGATATGGGTATTAAAACTTTTATTAAAATAAAGTAGAGAAGAACGTTTCGACCTGAAGATGACCTAAGAAGGTCTAAACGTTGATCTCTACTTTGTTTTAATAAAAGTTTAATACCCATACCAGCCGTCTTGAGATGCAATATAAACAATACACCACTGTTTACGTACACACATGTCGATTCGTATACTCGAGAATTTTCTACAGATTTAACAGTACAAGCTGTGCACGTTTCTAAATATAAATTTAACTTAAACAAACATCGATATTAAAACAGACATTTGATAGTAAATCTGTCACACAAGGTACGTGGATAGGGTCTACAGGGAGAAAGGAAACGGATTATGCTACCCAGGGACACAAATTCAAATATAGTAGGAGCTGGCTTGTTTGGTAACACGATTAACTCAGCTGTAAGGGAAGTTTTGAGCTAGGACTAAGCAGTTGTGAGGGTCAGATAAAGCTAAATGCCAAGACAGTAAGAGGCAGAAAAAAGTTTAGCATAGAACATTAGTATAGAAGCAATTATAAGGATAGGCTTAATTGGTACTATTGTAATGCTAGAAGCATAAAAAATGGTAGGAATGGAGGATTTTGTATAATTTGAATAACTTAAACATGGATATCGTAGATGATTCTGATGACAGAAGTTTCTTTGAAACATTAGTTTTAAGCTATTTAAAAGAAAAAGAGTATTAAAGGGGGAGGATAGAAGTTACATCCAGTTGAAGTTGAAGATATAAGATATAGTAGTAAGACAACTGAATCCACTTGGGATTCTAATGTTATAAAGAGAAAAGGCTTTTAGTAGGAATTTGTTACGGATCATCAAATAATGTTGATGAAATTAGTGAGAAACTTTACATACAATAAGTTTAAGATCTCAGCTCTTAATGAAAGCATAATAATGGGTGATTTTAATTTCATGTATTTAGACTGGGTAAATGGTAGAGTCAAACTACGAAGATTTGTTTGTTTTGAATTTCGCGCAAAGCTACACGAGGGCTATCTGCGTTAGCCGTTCCTGATTTAACAATGTAAGACTAGAGAGAAGTCAACTAGTCATCACCACCCACCGCCAACTTTTGGGCTACTCTTTACCAACGAGTAGTGAGATTGACCGTAACATTGTAATACCCCCACGGCTGAAAGGCAAACATGTTTGGTGTGACGGGGATTCGAACCTGCGACCCTCAGATTACGAATCGAGTCAAGTGTCTTGTCCACCTGGCTATGCCAGATTTAGACTACGAAGACGAAATGTTTCTGGAAACTTTTGAGATGGATTTCTTCAGCAGTCAGTCAAGAAAACTACTAGAAATAATGTTATTTTAGACTTATTGCTAACTTCTAATTCTGAAATGATCAAGAGAGTAGAAACTGGGGAAACTCTAAGTGCAATTCATCATTGCTTCATTTGGTTTGATGTTTTGCTGAATGTAAGATAAGGAATAATGATATTTTTGTTACAACTTATAAAAACAAATTTTGAAAGGATGAGACAAGAATTATCTGTTGTGAATTGAGCAGCTGAGTTATTTGAAGACGTTGATCAGATGTGGAAAAAATTTTAAAGATATTGTTTAAATATTCAAGGTGAATATATACTTTATAAAAAGAAAATGAGAGCTACAAATAGCAAAAACAACTTGGCTCACAAAACAGTTTAAAAAATAAAATTAACTAAAAGCATAACGAATTTAAAAAACTGAAATTTACTGGCATTATAAGAGATTTCTAAAAAATCAATAAAGTTGTTGAAATAGGAAATTAAGACACCAAAAAGGTTGTATGTTAAACTGAACATATAAACATTAAAAATAAGGATTTTGTTAAATGCATTAAGGGTAAACAAAATGCTAGAATAGGAGTAGAACCCTTGAAGGATGACAAAGAAAGGTTCGTATCTGATGAATTTGAGATTCTGGGTTATTAAAGTTTGTTTTTTCTTCGGTTTTTCTAATCAAAATAGAAGCAGTGTTCCACATCTTATCAGCTGATAATCGGAAAAGAGATCAAAAAAGATTACTCCATTAATTCTTACCTTGTTTAGAAAAAATTGGGAAGTGTAGTTTAAAACACAATAAGTCTCCAGGGTTAGATAATATTTTTGTAAGGGATATAAAGGAGGTTAAAGACTGGATATATGAGCAACTTGCTACTATTTTCTTCAGTCCATGAATAGTGGGCTGGTACCAGACGATTGAAATTTAGTTAATGTAACTCCTTTTTTAAAGGGAGGGGATAAAAATTGTCTCAATAATTATATGCCCATTAGTCTTTATTAAGGAAAATCTTGCTTTAAAAAAAGTTCATATTCAGGATAAAGCTGTAGATCTCCTGTATCTGAAATTTCAGAAAGAATTTGACAAGGTGCCACTTATAAGGCTTGTAAAAAATTGTATCTGTGAGTGTGGAGGATAAGGTATCATATTGGATAGAAGAGTGGTTTGATGGAGAAAGTAGAGGTTGTTACAAATGGAGTTCAGTCTGACTAAATTAATATCACAATTGGGGTACCTCAGGACTTTCTTAGGATTTTTGCTCTTTCTCAGTGATCTAGATGAAGTTAATAGATTATTTCAATTTTGCTCATGATATTAAGGTCTTTGGTTTTGCTGACTATTAAGAGGATGCTGCTGATTTACAAAATATTTTAGATCATTTAACGAGTTGAATAAATAAATGGCGGATAGGTTTTAATTATAATAAATTCAAGGTAATTAATGTGGATAATCATAATTTAAATTATAAGTACAATTTGGAGGGTAATAATCTTTTAACAATGTTATGAAGTAAAGGGATATTAATGTAATAGTCTGTTAGTCTCCAAAGCCATCCAAACATTGTGTTGTTGCCATTGATAAGGCAAATAGGATTTTTGGTTGTTGTTACAGAACAAAAGAGATTATAATTTCACTGCATAGGTCACTGGTTACCTATCGTCATCATTATTATCATAATTATCGTCATCATCATTAATATCATCATTAGTATCATCATCATCTTCATCATTATTAATATCATCATCATCATCATTGGTATCATTATCATCATCATCATTAGTATCATTATCATCATCATCATTGGTATCATTATCATCATCATCATTGGTATCATTATCATCATCATCATCATTGGTATCATTATCATCATCATCATTGGTATCATTATCATCATCATCATCATTGGTATCATTATCATCATCATCATTGGTATGATTATGATCATCATCATTGGTATCATTATCATCATCGTCACCATTAGTATCATCATCATCATTAGTATCATTATCATCGTCATCATTATTATCATCATCAACGTCATCATCATTAATATCATCATTAGTATCATCATCATCGTCATCATTAATATAATCATCATCATCATCATCATTAGTATCATCACTATTATCATCATCATCATTAGTATCCTCATAATCATCACCATCATTAGTATCATCATTATCATCATTAGTATCATCATCATCATTAGTATCATCATCATTATCATTAGTATCATCATAATCATCATCGTTAGCATCATTATCACCATTAGTATCATCATCATAATCATTATCATTAATATCATCATTACTATCATCATCATCATCATTAGTATCATCATCATAATCAGTATCGTTAGTATCATCATAATCATCATTTGTATCATCATCGACATCATCATTAGTATCATCATCGTCATCATTATTATTCGTATCATCATCATAATCATTATGATTAGTATCATCATCATCATAATTATCATTCGTATCATCATTGTCATCATCATTAGTATCATCATCATCATCATCATTGGTATCATTATCATCATCATCATTATAAGTATCATCATCATCATCAATAGTATAATTATCATCATCATCTTCATTAGTATCATTATCATAGTATTAGTATCATTATCATCATCATCTTCATTAGTATCATTATCATCATCATCATTAGTATCATCATCATCATTATCTTCATGAGTATAATTATCATCACCATTAGTATCATCATCATTATCATTAGTATCATCATCATCATTAATATTATCATTAGTATCATCATCATCATTAATATCATCATTAGTATCATCATCATCATTATCATCATCATAATTAATATCATCATTAGTATTATCATCATCATCATCATCACAATTAGTATCATCATCATCATCATAATTGGTATCATCATTAGTATCTTCATCATCATTGTCATCATCCTCATTAGTATCTTCATCATCATTGTCATCATCATCATTAGTATCTTCATCATCATTAGTATCTTCATCATCATTGTCATCATCATCATTAATATCATCATTAGTATCATCATCATCATCATCCTTAGTATCATCATCATCATCATTAGTATCATCATCATCATCATTAGTATCATCATCATAATCATCATCATTGGTATCATCATCATCATGATCATCATCATCATTTTTAGTATCATTATTATCATCATCATCATCATCATCTTCTTTAGTATCATTATCATCAACATCATCATTGGTATCATTATCATCATCATCATTGGTATCATTATCATCATCATCATCATTGGTATCGTTATCATCAATCATATTGGTATTATCATTATCATCATCATCATTGGTATCATTATCATCATCATCATTGGTATCATTATCATCATCATCACCATTAGTATCATCATTATCATCGTCATCATTATTATCATCATCATCGTCATCATTATTATCATCATCATCGTCATCACTACATTATTATCTCATTAGTATCATCATCATCGTCATCATTATTATAATCATCATCATCATCATCATTAGTATCATCACTATTACTACTATCATCATTAGTATCCTCATCATATCACCATCATTAGTATTATCATTATCATCATTAGTATTATCATCATAATAATATATATTAGTATTATTACGTATAATAATCATTAGTATTATTATCATCAATAATACTCATTAGGTATCATCATCATCATCAATCATACATTAGTATCATCATCATCATTATTATCATGTTAGTGTCATCATCATCATCATCATTAATATCATCATCAGTATCATCATCATCATCATCATTAATATCATCATTAGTATCATCATCATCATTAGTATTATCATCATCATCATCTTCATTAGTATCATTATCATCACCATTAGTATCACCATCATTATCATTAGTATTATCATCAAATATTATTATCATCATTAGTATCATCATCATCATAAGTATCATCATCATCATTATCATCATCATCATTAATATCATATTTAGTATCATCATCATCATTAGTATCATTATAATCATCATGATTAATATCATCATTAGTATCATCATCATCATTAATATCATCATTAGTATCATCATCATAATTAAAGTCATCATCATTAGTATTATCATCATCATCGTCACAATTAGTATCATCATCATCATCATAATTGGTACCATCATTAATATCATCATCATCATTAGTATCATCATCATCATTGTCATCATCAACATCAGCATCATCATCAACACCATCATTAGAATCATCATCATCATCATCATTAGAATCATCATCATCATTATCATCATTAGTATCATCTTCATAATCATCATTAGTATTATTTTCATCATCATTAGTATCATCATCATCATCATTAGTATCATCATCATCATCCTTAGTATTATTACTATCAGCATCATCATCATCATCATCATGATTAGTATCTTCATCATCATCATGAGTATCATCATCATCATCATCATTAGTATCATCATCATCATCATCATACTATCATCATACATCATCATCATGGTCATTAGTATCATCATCATCTAATATCATGGTTCATTAGTATCATCATCATCAATCATCATCATGGTCATTAGTATCATAATCATCATCTTAATTAGTATCAGTATCATACTCATTAGTAGTAGTATTATCATTATTATCATCATCATATTCATCATCATTAATCACATTGTCATTATCATCATATCATTAGTATCACGTGTCATCATCATCTCTAGTATCATTGTCATCATCATCATCATTAGTATCATGTGTCATCATCATCTCTGGTATCATCATCATCTCTAGTATCATCATCATCATTAGTATCATCATCATTAGTATCATGATCATAATTATCATCAGTATCAGTATCATCATCATTAGTATCATCATCATCAACATCATCATTAGTATCATCAACATCATCATCAATATTATCATCATCATCATTAGAATCATCATCATTTAGTATCAGCACCATCATCATCAATATTATCATCATCATCATCATCATCATTAGAATCATCATTAGTATCATCATTAGTGTCATCATGATCATTAGTATCATCATCATCATCATTAGAATCATCATTAGTATCATCATCATCATCATCATTAGTTTTTATAAAATTAGTTATAGGAACACAGTGATGAAAAATGAGTTCTCATGTATCTGTGCTGTGTAATTTTCAAATTTCTGACAGTTGATTCTTTGTACTTCAGATTGAAGTGGTATTATTTTATTGTGTTGTTGTTTTTCAATATTTTAGGTGGTTACATATTGAGAACATTTCTTTAATCCTTGGAACTGATATCTCAATTATCGTATTAAGAATCGCATTTGGGGTTTGTTTCGAATTCGTGCAAAGCTACACGAGTGCTATCTGCGTTAGCTGTCCCTAATTTAGCGGTTTAAGACTAGAAAGAAATGTAAAAACCGAAAGTTAATTTTTATCCCCTGCATGGAGCGAATGACTTTCATACCAATTTTAGTGATGATTCATCCACACCCTGCGAAGTAGTTACATAGATAGGAAACAGAAAATACTCTTGTATTTATATAGATAAGTAGTTACGTGGACATATAACAGACAATACTATTATATTAATCTAGATAAGCAGTTATACGGACATACAACAGATAATACTGCTATATTTATATGTAGTATATTGCTTGATTATTATTTTTACGTTGTAAAGTGAAAAGTTTGTGTTGAATAGCACATTTACTAGAGATCCTAGTGTATCCTATATACAACTGTCATTAATTTCATTTTCTTTTTAAAGCTGACAACTGCACTTCGAGTTTTCTTTTCTTTTAAATTCACTAAAAATATTTAGATCTTTGGTTAAACTCAATTTGCTTTTATGCAATTAAATATTTATCTTCAATTGAAGGTTGGACAGCAGTGAGTCTAAGGATTTACAACTCTGAAATATGTGGTTCGATTCCCTTCAAGGGGCACAGCAGATAGTTCAACGTGGCTGTGTTTTATAAACACACACATAAATAATATTTTATTTGAACTCTGATAGCCAGATTATGACGGGACTGCAATAAGTGAAACTAGACATTAGCAACAGAAAACAAAGACAGTACTGCAGTAGGAGAACCTAGAGAGTAGTAACAGAAGACAAAGGAAGGACTGCAGCAGACGATACTGGGAAATATTGAAAGAAGATGAGGACGTGACTGCAGTATAAAAAACTGGAAATTATAAAATGAGGGCGAAAACATGGTTGCAATTGATGTAACTGACATATTATTGACACAAAAAATGGAGACTAGACTGTACTCTGTGAAATCTAAATTATAAAGCAATTAATACAAATCTGACAGACATACGAAATTTAGCTTTTATTTGGTTGTTTGATTACGTGACCTAAGAATATGAAGTACATCCTGGACCTCTATCTTCCTCCTGGACTATTGATTTGTTTCTAGAATGTTGTTCGAAACTGAATTAATTCTTCAGTAGAATACAATCCGGTGATATAGACAACTAATTCTTACATCATGCATTCAATGCATGGACGAGCGACCCTTTTCTGACCATGGCTGTGAATGTATAACGTCGAATTTTCGTGTTTTCTGACATAAAATTGTCTCTTTTTTTATAACTGTTAACGTAAAGTTTTGTCCATATAAATAGGTCCATAAGTTTGAACTGAAGACATATAGCACTGATCATATTTTCACATAAATATACGTTTTTAAAATAAAATTAACACTATATTTTCTCTAGTATTAAGTTGCCATAGAATACCGTGTAAGGAGATTACTGGTTTTAGTGGTAAAAGGTATTTAGATTTATAGTCATCAGTGCAGCCATATATTATATAAAGAGTTTACTGGGTTTAATGTCAAGAGGTACTTAGTTTTACCATCAACAGAGCAGTCATATATTATATAAGGAGTTTATTAGGTTAAGTGGAAAGAGGTACTGAGGTTTTTCATCATTTATCTTAATAGTACATTTTTGTTTTGTACAAGTTTTGTAAAAGTAATCTATTTATCTGTTCTAAAGTATATCTAATAACATCTGGATGTTTATTTAATTATATAAGAATGTTGTGTTTGTGTTTATAACTTGTTTACGTGTAATTTGGTTACATTAAACCGTGTTGGAGCAGGTATATTCTGCCACTTGCATGCATAGGTTTCATGTATAACATAACGTTTTACGGAAACTTGGACCTATTTGTCCATCTTGGATGTTCTATCCTCTAAACTACATTAAAGTAATTCAAAAAAATCTTAAAGGAAAGCCTTATCTTTCATACACTTATCAAGTGTTTGCTTAAACTCACTTGAATTTCCTGCCTCTACGACATCTAAAGACAACCTATTGCAAATGTTAGAAAAATGGAACTGCCTCAGCTTCAAAAATTTATATTTCTACCCCGTAGGCCTACTATCCTTACTGGTAAATATGAAAAAAGATGATGAAACAACACTATCAATTCCCTTCACAATCTTAAACACCTGAATCAGATCCCTCTAACTCTTCTATTTTAAAGAAAAACAATTTGAGATATTTTAGCTTTTTTTCATATGAAAACTCCTCCACCTCATGTACCATTCTAGTAACCCTTCTCTGAATCCTTTCCAAAAATGTCCTGAGGTAACGAACCCAAAACTGAACACAATATTTCAAATGTGGCGTAACCAGTGACCTATGCAATGAAATTATAATCTCTTTGTTCTGTAACAACAACCAAAAATCCTATTTGCCTTATCAATGGCAACAACACAATGTTTGGATGGCTTTGGAGACTAACAGACTATTACATTAATATCCCTTTACTTCATAACATTGTTAAAAGATTATTACCCTCCAAATTGTACTTATAATTTAAATTATGATTATCCACATTAATTACCTTGAATTTATTATAATTAAAACCTATCCGCCATTTATTTATTCAACTCGTTAAATGATCTAAAATATTTTGTAAATCAGCAGCATCCTCTTAATAGTCAGCAAAACCAAAGACCTTAATATCATGAGCAAAATTGAAATAATCTATTAACTTCATCTAGATCACTGAGAAAGAGCAAAAATCCTAAGAAAGTCCTGAGGTACCCCAATTGTGATATTAATTTAGTCAGACTGAACTCCATTTGTAACAACCTCTACTTTCTCCATCAAACCACTCTTCTATCCAATATGATACCTTATCCTCCACACTCACAGATACAATTTTTACAAGCCTTATAAGTGGCACCTTGTCAAATTCTTTCTGAAATTTCAGATACAGGAGATCTACAGCTTTATCCTGAATATGAACTTTTTTAAAGCAAGATTTTCCTTAATAAAGACTAATGGGCATATAATTATTGAGACAATTTTTATCCCCTCCCTTTAAAAAAGGAGTTACATTAACTAAATTTCAATCGTCTGGTACCAGCCCACTATTCATGGACTGAAGAAAATAGTAGCAAGTTGCTCATATATCCAGTCTTTAACCTCCTTTATATCCCTTACAAAAATATTATCTAACCCTGAGACTTATTGTGTTTTAAACTACACTTCCCAATTTTTTCTAAACAAGGTAAGAATTAATGGAGTAATCTTTTTTGATCTCTTTCCGATTATCAGCTGATAAGATGTGGAACACTGCTTCTATTTTGATTAGAAAACCGAAGAAAACAAACTTTAATAACCCAGAATCTCAAATTCATCAGATACGAACCTTCCTTTGTCATCCTTCAAGGGTTCTACTCCTATTCTAGCATTTTGTTTACCCTTAATGCATTTAACAAAATCCTTATTTTTAATGTTTATATGTTCAGTTTAACATACAACCTTTTTGGTGTCTTAATTTCCTATTTCAACAACTTTATTGATTTTCTTAGAAATCTCTTATAATGCCAGTAAATTTCAGTTTTTAAATTCGTTATGCTTTTAGTTAATTTTATTTTTTAAACTGTTTTGTGAGCCAAGTTGTTTTTGCTATTTGTAGCTCTCATTTTCTTTTTATAAAGTATATATTCACCTTGAATATTTAAACAATATCTTTAAAATTTTTTCCACATCTGATCAACGTCTTCAAATAACTCAGCTGCTCAATTCACAACAGATAATTCTTGTCTCATCCTTTCAAAATTTGTTTTTATAAGTTGTAACAAAAATATCATTATTCCTTATCTTACATTCAGCAAAACATCAAACCAAATGAAGCAATGATGAATTGCACTTAGAGTTTCCCCAGTTTCTACTCTCTTGATCATTTCAGAATTAGAAGTTAGCAATAAGTCTAAAATAACATTATTTCTAGTAGTTTTCTTGACTGACTGCTGAAGAAATCCATCTCAAAAGTTTCCAGAAACATTTCGTCTTCGTAGTCTAAATCTGGCATGGCCAGGTGGACAAGACACTTGACTCGATTCGTAATCTGAGGGTCGCAGGTTCGAATCCCCGTCACACCAAACATGTTTGCCTTTCAGCCGTGGGGGTATTACAATGTTACGGTCAATCTCACTACTGTTGGTAAAAGAGTAGCCCAAAAGTTGGCGGTGGGTGGTGATGACTAGTTGACTTCTCTCTAGTCTTACATTGTTAAATCAGGAACGGCTAACGCAGATAGCCCTCGTGTAGCTTTGCGCGAAATTCAAAACAAACAAATCTTCGTAGTTTGACTCTACCATTTACCCAGTCTAAATACATGAAATTAAAATCACCCATTATTATGCTTTCATTAAGAGCTGAGATCTTAAACTTATTGTATGTAAAGTTTTCACTAATTTCATCAACATTATTTGATGATCCGTAACAAATTCCTACTAAAAGCCTTTTCTCTTTATAACATTAGAATCCCAAGTGGATTCAGTTGTCTTACTACTATATCTTATATCTTCAACTTCAACTGGATGTAACTTCTATCCTCCCCCTTTAATACTCTTTTTCTTTTAAATAGCTTAAAAACTAATGTTTCAAAGAAACTTCTGTCATCAGAATCATCTACGATATCCATGTTTAAGTTATTCAAATTATACAAAATCCTCCATTCCTACCATTTTTTATGCTTCTAGCATTACAATAGTACCAATTAAGCCTATCCTTATAATTGCTTCTATACTAATGTTCTATGCTAAACTTTTTTCTGCCTCTTACTGTCTTGGCATTTAGCTTTATCTGACCCTCACAACTGCTTAGTCCTAGCTCAAAACTTCCCTTACAGCTGAGTTAATCGTGTTACCAAACAAGCCAGCTCCTACTATATTTGAATTTGTGTCCCTGGGTAGCATAATCCGTTTCCTTTCTCCCTGTAGACCCTATCCACGTACCTTGTGTGACAGATTTACTATCAAATGTCTGTTTTAATATCGATGTTTGTTTGCTAAATTTATATTTAGAAACGTGCACAGCTTGTACTGTTAAATCTGTAGAAAATTCTCGAGTATACGAATCGACATGTGTGTACGTAAACAGTGGTGTATTGTTTATATTAGATCTCAAGATTTAGCTGGTAGAGTTAAACTTTTATTAAAACAAAGTAGAGATCAACGTTTAGACCTTCTTAGGTCATCTTCAGGTCGAAACGTTCTTCTCTACTTTATTTTAATAAAAGTTTTAATACCCATATCAGCCGTCTTGGGATACAATTTTACTTCAAGTAAAATACATTTTATACATTTATAAATTTCCCTCGACAAACATTTGAAATTCCCGCTTAGTAAATGTTACTCACAGTTACAGCATTCAAGGTTTATAGTTTACCAACTGTATAAGACCTGTAATGTATACAATCCCTTGAGACATCGTGTTAGTTAGATTTATAGGTATGAGAAGACTTTCTCAAAACTTTAGGTTATGTACAACGTTACAAAACTTTACTGTCCCAATATCCCCTGCAACAAAACTTGTCGATATTTTCAGAAAGGGTTTTGAACAGTTCTAAAAATCACAAAGCTTAAAGAAGTTACAAAAGTTTAAAATAAATCTTAAATCTACTAGCTCTTTAGAGTGTGACAAATTTGCTATTATGCATTTATTTTAGTATAGATGTTTGTTAAACCTATATTGCGAAATTACCACACATTTCATAAATTTGTTGAAGATTATCGAATGTAAATATTACCAATATATGTTTTAAAAAACTACTAGCATATCGTCAAGTATTGTTACGCCAGCAGAAATTTATAGAACCTCGCCTAATATTTTAACTCGACGCGCCAAAAGACAGTATATATATATATATATTGTTGATTTCCTAAAGTTGATGTAATATAAACTTTGAAGCTGTAAATTTGACTAAACTCATTAACTGGGAAACTACAAGTATTTTACCAGGAAAGTTTATAGATATCAAACATTACAAACCGTTTAATTCCAGCAAATTATCTTTGTAGTATTTTACGAAGACATTACATAACTTTAGCGGTGAAACACTTACGTTTGATCAGCAAAGAGCTAGCTAACTATCCGTAAAGGGAAGTGCATCTATAGCAACTCGAAATTAATTCGCTCATCGTGAACTGGCGATAAAATATTCAGTTCCACACCAGATAGAAGACTTAATACTGTTTATAAAACCTTTTTAAATGAATCACTATTTGTAATAAACGTTATTATAAATTACATTATTGTTTGTGTAATAAAGTATTTTTGTATTAAGAAAGAAAACTGTATGTATCAATCTTGTTGGCAAACATAAAAAATTTAATACATCTCTAAATTTAATCAACTTCTAAAAGTAAATTACAATTTAACTTACTTTCAGGCTATTTGAACTCATAGTACGTAACATAATTAATTGAGGCTTGTCCGAGACACGCTATAAAAAGTCTTTAAAAATAATAATAGCTTGTGACAAAACTTAAGATTAATGTTTACTTTCAAAACTCTAGAGTTCGATGCTTAAAATTTCTTTCCCAAATGGCCACTCAAACTTAACTAAACCATCTTTTTTCAAAACATTTCTCTCTGTCTACCAACGGAAACTTGATACTTTTATGTAAAACCAAAAACAAAACCGTTACATAGAATGCATGCCCAAAACTGTAAGTTTATACATCAGAGATCAGACGATACACCTGCAGAGCCTCTCGTTTACTTTACACATATTACATATATACCGTAACGTAAGAAAGCCTGTTTGAGTGTTTAGTTGTGAGTAATATTCCTCTCTGCTACCTGTTTTTAGTTTTTTTGTTTCATTTCTTACCGTGTTTCTGAGTCTATATAATATTGTTATCAAATGTATAATGTGACTTTCAGGTTCATAACAACAAACTTTTCTACCATCTTGCAACCAATATAAAATTTAAAAAAAACAAAAAACATTTATGAATTTAGTAGGATATAATATATTGAAACACCTTCTTAAAACTGCTATTACTAACATTTAAAAATACAGACAATTCAAACTGATAGCAATATTTAAAAAACGTTTATTATTCCTACCCTTCACCTTACCGTTGTACTTATGTACACCCTTGTGCAAATTAATTGAAACAAGACGGAAAATTACGATTTTTTCATTTTTTTGCGTTTTATTTCTGAGAATCTAAAAATTATTCACAGATTAATACATGATATGATTACCTTTATTTTTCAGAAGATCATTAATCCGCTTTGGTATCGAGTCCACAAGTTGACTGCAATCTTTACTAATGTTCGGATTGCGGTACCACACCTCAATTATGGCCTCAATTAGCTTATCTTTCTTAGTACAGTCTTTTCCTCGAAGTCTTTATTTACAAATCGCCCAAAGATTTTCAATAGGATTTTAGTCCGAGAGTTTCCAGGCCAGTCCAGCACCTTTATTCGCGTTGTAGTCATAAAATTCTTCACAAGTTTCGATGTGTGGCACGGAGCCAGATCTTGCTGAAAATGCCAGATCAACCTGGAAGTCTCTTTTTCAATTTGGAACGACTCATCTCTGCAAAACTTCGATGTACTGTGGTCTTCGCATCATATCTTCTACGATACGTAAGTCTCCGACGCCATAGTAGCTGAAAAAGCCCCAAAACATCCTCTTCAAGAGATGTTTTAGGAACTGATTGATATGAGATTTTCGAAGTTTCCCACCTGGAGATCTGCGAACATGCAGACTTCTTTGACCCTGTACGAAGAAATGTGTCTCATCACTGAATAACACCTTCTTCCATTGTTCTTGCGTCCATTTCTTGAATTTCAGACCCCATTGATACCGTTTTTCCTTCATTGAGTTGGTAAGAAGTCGTTTTTGACTGGTCTCCTTGCCCTTCTAACGCAATTTCGAATAACGTAATATTTCTCAAAATTTCGTCATATATCCCAAAAAATAGGACGACCGTATTGCAAAACACAGCTAATGACGCCGTCTTTGTGAAAAGAATGACTATTAAAGGAAATCAGTGGGTCCAGCAAGTCTACACCGGCCGTCATGCTGAAAATATTGTAAAATGACCATTTGTTTCAATTAATTTGCACAAGGGTGTAAGAATGTTCGGGTCCATAATGATATATTGGACCCTACCGCTGCACTCGTATAACACTACTTAACTTCATAATGATGCACTGGATCTTACCACTGTACTCGTTTAACAACATTCAACTTCATAATGATATACTGATCTTGCCACTGTACTCGTATAACAGTGTTTGGTTCCATAATCTTATATTTAATATTAACATTGTTCCGAAATAACGAAGTTCGAGTCCATAATAATATAATGGATCTTACTATTATGCCCAGATAACAATAATACAATAATCTGCTTCGTAATAATAAACTTGATTTTAGTGTTGTACATAGATACTGATGTATAACGACATTCCTGAAATGGAATTTTCAACTCGAACCACCAGCTTCCTCTGATTTTAAACCACAGCCCCGTAGCTACCAGAACTTTAACTGGTTTTCTTGAAGTGATTACTAAGTTAACTATCATTTTGACAACTTGGCTAAACTGAAAGCACGTGCGTAACCAGGTTCCTTACGTCTTCACTTTGGATAAGTCATCAAATTGTTGGAAAGGATTCAGAGAAGGGTTACTAAAATGGCGCCTGAGACGGAAGAACTGTCATATCAAAAGAAGCTGAAATATCTCAAATTGTTTTCTCTTCAAAAGAAGAAGAAATAAAGGGATTTAATTCAAGTATTTAAGATTGGAAAATTTAACTCTGAAAGACCCGGAAAATGCCCAAGGAGACACTTAAAACATTCGCCATCTTTATCTAACGCCTTTACAAACTGCTTCATCAAGCCCAGTTTTATGTGGAGTGGAGGTGATATGACTTTCTTAGTGTCAACAACCAAACTTTAAGATTCATTGTTTTCCTGATCCTGATATTAGGTTGACTCCGCATGGCCATCACTTCTTTATCTGGTGATGATGATTTCGTGCTCTGCTGTCCCATTCATATAGGATTGTTGACTCGACGACATACAAATGACTTTAAGCCTCCACAAAGTATCCGACCGCGTTCATTGTATTTGACCTCATTAAGAAAAACATTTAAGATTTTCGTTTCTTTCAAGTGAACCGAATGAGAAATAGGAATAAATGTATATATAATAAGCTTTCTTTTTCTACACTTGATTATAGAAAATATGTATTAAAACTAGGTACAATAAAAACTGTTATCGTAACACAACCAAATAGCTCTCACATAGATAGTTTTAAAACTGTTCTTGTATATATGACAGACTCGTGTTATCTTCGTCACAAGTATCAAACCTGGCTTTTTAGTGCTTTAAGCCCTCAAACTTACTGCTAAATTACTTGTAGTTATGAAACCATTTGATCATCATTGTGAGGTAACTTTGGATTGTTTATGTAGTTTGTGTAATATTTATAGCACTGAATCTTATTTACTAACGTATTGTTTAAAACCTAGAGCTCTGTTCATTATTGTTTCAAACATATCATTATTTTCGATAAAACAAGAGTAACCCTAGGGTAAGTCAGTATGGTAGCCTGGCCATATGCGCCTTGCTCTTGCGTTGACAAAAAATAATTTAAAAAATGCAGAACTTGACAAGCAACTTTAGAAACATCTAATTCTCTATGATGTTAAAACTAAATTATTTTTAATGTCAAAGACAATCATCTATTACTGATAAAATATAACTAAAATATTCTATTAATCGGCTATTGTAAGACAAAAATTGAGTCACCATTTCACTTAAAACTGAAAATACCAGAAGCTACCCAGAAGAGGAGAGTTACTAGTATGTTTATTCGTCAAACGAATAATCCAATAATAATGAAAGTAAGTTGAATGGACGGTTACTGCCTGTTGTAGAAACACGAGAACGATGTTTCGAAAGCCTTCTGCCTTTTGTCTTCTAGTGGAAGACAGATATTACATTGTGCAGTTTTGAAAATGTTAAAATGTTCTTATTTTTCCATAATATCTAAGCCTTTCTTCTGTGTGTTAAGAGTGCTTCAGATTAATATAGTATTATACGTGCTAAAATTAAAAAGGTTTGATCCTGATATTTCCAATTTGATGTGTTTTCTGTACCCAAGATAAAGATGTAAGTGGCAAATTGATATGTAAAGATGATATTTCCTATATATACGATATCTCCCTTAAACGGGCTTTCAAACGTGTGATAAATAATCTCCTTTATCTGTAACATGCTTTCGGTCTCTGCTATTCGAATCAAATAACATCTCATAACGAACAAATCAAAGCACTCAAGTGTTTATGTATACTTCAATAGCGTATCTTAGGAAAACCGTACGATAAAGATTTCAACATATTCTTCTCAGCCTGGAACAAAAGAACACTACCAGTGGAAAAAAAAAATATAATTAATAAGACATTATGAACTAAACTTTAATCGCATATTTTAGTCTCTTCCGAATATTCTTAAAATATAAGTATTCGTAGCTATGAACTGTCTTTATTTATTTATAATTCCGAATTTATTTATGATTTTTTGTACTTCTCATTCAAATTCTTGAATGATTTAATGACAAAATCCATTAGCCACCTAACTGTAGACGATTTGATTTTAATTTTGTTTGGTATTGAGTTTCAAATTAGCACATAAGATCGTCTAGTAATAGAAAGTATAAACATTCATACGTCAGTCTAGACTTGCGAATTCTAACATTGAATAAATTTGTCTTCCTAAAGGTTGCTATTTGCTGTAGAAAATATTACTGCAAGATTGAAATATTCTTGAAACTTGTGAATAGACGTTTTACACAATTGTCGTTTTAAATTATTTTAGTTTTTCTCTGTCACTAAATCTTATTGGTTGGTAAGATCTTCAAACACGCGTGAGTTAAAATTCAAAGGAAACCCAGTATACTCCTAAACTGTCATGGTTTCATTCCAATCCTTGAATGAACTTTTACTACCTCTTGAGTTGTTAAGAATTTAGCAAGCCAAATCAAGAAACAGAATTGTACATCATCCGAAACGTTTCTAGTATATGTCTTCCTTCATGAGGGTTTGTGTTAAATAATTAAACTTCTAACAAATGAAATAAAAACACTCTCATGTTGCAGCATTAAAACTGAAAGTTGTTCAGGAAAGCTTGGAAGTTATTGGTTTTCATAGTACATGATAACAGGTGCTGGTTGAGAACAACCAAGTGTTCAGATATTTTTAGATGTCTACTCGTATATAGGACAACATATGGTAGATAACACGATTTATATACACAGTACGTTTAGGTCTTCTAATACTTCTATCATATTTCATATACTTCCATCTGCCTACATTTCCAAAACCTTTTTGGGGATGTTCATACCTGGTAATCGTTTTGCAAATTCTTTCAATCTGTAGGGTTACAATTCTTTCGATTTTGTGGCATATTGATAATTAGATCGATTATGTTAGTATTTGGGATAGATTTCCACCAACTACTAAATCTTCATGGTCATTCCATGTTAGATCCTTTTGGAATGTATCAAGTTTAATAGAATTTCGGTTTTAGTTTTATATTTAGGAAATACACTATCACTGATCTCTAAATCTTCTATTTTAATTTTAAGGAGTTCAATGGCTTGTGAATGAAACATCTGATGGCATTGTTACAACTGGTTTATCGTAAACTGTCATTTTGTATAATTTAATCCCAATCATTATCTATATCATTTAATATTTTATGTACCAGCAGCTGTTCATAAACTTTGGATTGATAGAAAAATGTACAAGTTATTTGGAAACAGCCATGGTCAAGTGGCTAGAGCACTCCACTCACAATATGAGGGTCTATGGTTCGAATCCCTATAACACATGCTTGCCCTTCCAGCCGTGGGGTGTTATAATGTGGCTGTCAATCCCACTATTCGTTGGTAAAATAGCAGCCCAAGAGTTGAGCGGTAAC
>NC_134831.1:35537921-35616910 GCF_004210375.1 Tachypleus tridentatus | reverse complement strand
ACGTAAAATTATCCATACTTTATGACACCCAACACAAGCTTCGACAACATAGAATTATTCATACTTTGTGATACCCGAAGACAAACTCCGAGAACACAGAATTATCCATACTTTATGATAACCAACACAAGCTCCGACAACACAGAATTATGTATACTTTATGACAACCCAGCACAAGTGCCAACAACATAGAATTATACATAATTTATGACAACCCAACACATGCTCCGACAACATTGAATTATCCATGCTTTATGACAATCCAACACAAGTTCCGACAACACAAAATTATCCATACTTTATGACAATCCAACACAAGCTCCGACAACCCAGAATTATCCATACTTTATGAAAACCGAACACAAGCTCCGACAACACAGAATTATCCATACTTTATGACAACCCAACACAAGCTCCGAGAACACAGAATTATCCATACTTTATGACAACCCAACACAACCTCCGAGAACACAGAATTATCCATACTTTATGACAATCCAAAAAAAAGCTCCGACAACATAGAATTATCCATATTTAATGACTAACCAACACAAGCTACGATACACAGAATTATCCATACTTTATGACAACCCAACACAAGCTGCGACAACACAGAATTATACATATTTTATGACAACGCAAAACAAGCTCCGACAACACAGAATTATCCATACTTTATGACAACCCAACACAAGCTATGACACATAGAATTAAACATACTTTATGACAACCCAACAGAAGTTCCACAAACCTGGAATTATTCATACTATATGACAACCTAACACAAGCTCCACAAATGTGGAATTATCCATACTTTTTGAAAACCAACATAAACACCGACAATATAGAATTATCCATACTTTATGACAACCGCACACAAACTCCGACAACACAGAATTATTCTTACTTTATGACAAACCAACACAATCTCCGAAAAAACACAGAATTATGCATACTTTATGACAATGAAACACAAGCACCGACAATATAGAATTATCCATACTTTATGAAAACCAAACACAAGTTCCACAAACATAGAATTATTCATACTTTATGACAACCCAACACAAGTTTCACAAATGTGGAATTATCCATACTTTTGGAAAAACCAACATAAACTCCGACAACATTGAATTATCCATACTTTATGACAGCCCAACACAAGCTACGAAACACAAAATTATCCATACTTTATGACAATCCTACAGAAGGAACGACAACATAGAATTATCCATACTTTATGACATCCCAGCACAAGCTCGAACAACATACAATTTACATAATTTATGACAACCCATCACATGTTCCGACAACATAGAATTATCCATGCTTTATGACAACCCAACACAAGCTCCGAGAACACAGAATTATGCATACTTTATGAGAACCGTACACAAGACCGACAACATAGAATTATCCCTACTTTATGACGACCCAACAAAAGCTCCGACAACCCAGAATTATTCATACTTTATGACAACCCAAGACAAGCTCCGACAACACTGAATTATCCATACTTTATTACAACCCATAACAAGCTCTGACAACATAGAATTAACCATACTTCGTGACAACCCAACACAAGCTCCGACAAGATAAAATTATCCATACTTTATGACAACCCAACACAAGCTCCGACAACATAGAATTATCTATACTTTATGATAATCGAAAACAAACTCTTAGAACACAGAATTATCCCTACTTTATGACAACCCAACACAATCTCCGACAACACAGAATTATCCATACTTTATGAGAACCAAACACAAGCCCCGATAACACAGAATTATCGATACTTTATTACAATCGAACACAAGCTCCGACAACCCAGAATTATCCATACTTTTTGACAAGACAACACAAGCTCCGATAACACAGAATTATCCATACGTTATGACAATGCAACACAAGCTCCGACAACCCAGAATTATCCATACTTTTTGACAACCCAACACAAGCTCCGACAACATAAAATTATCCATACATTATGATAACTCAACACAAGCTCCGACAACATAGAATTATTCATACTTTATGATAACCGAACACAAGCTCCGCCAACACAGAATTATACTTACATTATGACAACCAAACACAAGCTCCGACAACACAAAATTATTCATACTTTATAAAAACCCAACACAAATTCCACAAACATAGAATTATTCATACTATATGACAACCCAACACAAGCTCCACAAATCTGGAATTATCCATACTTTTGAAAACCAACATAAACTCCGACAACATTGAATTATCCATACTTTATGACAACCCAAATCAAGCTCATACAACACAGAATTATCCATACTTTATGACAACCCAACACAAGCTACGTAACACAAAATTATCCATACTTTATGACAATCCTACACAAGGATCGACAAAATAGAATTATACCTACTTTATGACATCTCAACACAAGCTCATACAACAACAAAGAATTATCCATACTTTATGACAACCCAACACAAGCTCCGGCAACACAGAATTATCCATACTTTATGATCACCGAAAAGAAGCTCCGAAAACACAGAATTATCCATACTTTATGACAATCCTACACAAGGACCGAGAACATAGAATTATCCCTACTTAATTACATCTCAGCAAAAGCGCCAACAGCATACAATTATACATACTTTTTGAGAACCCATCACATTCTCCAACAACATAGAATTATCCATGCTTTATGACAATCCAACACAAGTTCCGACAACACTTAATTATGCATACTTTATGACAACCCAACACATGCTCCGACAACCCAGAATTATGCATACTTTACGAGAACCCTACACAAGGACCGACAATAAAGAATTATCCCTACCTTATGACAACCCAACAAAAGCTCCGACAACCCAGAATTATCCATACTTTTTGACAACCCAACACAAGCTCCGAAAACACAGAATTATCCATACTTTATGACAACCCAACACAAGCTCAGACAACATAGAATTAACCATACATTATGATAACCGAACTCAAGATCCGACAACCGAGAACTATCCATACTTTTGACAACCCAAAACAAGCTCTGACAACTTAGAAATATCCATACTATATGACAACCCAACACAAGCTCCCACAACATAAAATTATCCATACTATATGACAACCCAACACAAGCTCCCACAAAATAAAATTATCCATACTTTATGACAACTCAACACAAGCTCCGACAACATAGAATTATTCATACTGTATAATAACCGAACACAATTCCGCCAACACTGAATTATCCTTACTTGATGACAAACCAACACAATCTCCGACAACACAGATTTATCGATACTTTATTACAACCAAACACAAGCTCCGACAACACAGAATTACCCTTACTTTATGACAAACCAACACAATTTTCGACAACAGAGATTTATCAGAATTATGCATACTTTATGAATATGAAACACAAGCACCGATAACACAAAATTATTCATACTTTATGAAAACCGAACACAAGTTCCACAAACATAGAATTATTCATACTATATGACAACCCAACGCAAGATCCACAAATCTGGAATTATCCATATCTTTTAAAAATCCAACATAAACTCCGACAACATTGAATTATCCATACTTTATGACAACCCAACACAAGCTACGAAACACAAAATTATCCATACTTTATGACAATTCTACACAAAGACCGACAACATAGAATTATCCCTACCTTATGACATCCCAGCACAAGCGCGAACAATATACAATTATACATAATTTATGAGAACCCATCACATGTTCCGACAACATAGAATTATCCATGCTTTATGACAACCCAACACATACTCCGAAAACACAGAATTATGCATACTTTATGACAACCAACACAAAGACCGACAACATAGAATTATCCCTACTTAATGACAACCCAACAAAAGCTCCGACAACCCAGAATTATCCATACTTTATGTCAACCCAAGACAAGCTCCGATAACAAAGAAGTATCCATACTTTATGAAAACCCAACACAAGCTCCGACAACCCAGAATTAACCATAGTTTATGATAACCGAACACAAGCTCCGATAACACAGAATTATCCATACGTTATGACAATCCAACACAAGCTCCGACAACCCAGAATTATCCATAATTTTTGACAACCCAAATCAAGCTCCGACAACTTAGAAATATCCATACTTTATGACAACCCAACACAAGCTCCGACAACATAGAATAATTCATACTTTATGATAACCGAACACAAGCTTCGCCAACACAGAATTATCATTACTTTAAGACAAACCAACACAATCTCCGACAACACAGATTTATCGATACTTTATGACAACCAAACACAACCTCCGACAACACAGAATTATTCATATTTTATGACAACCCAACACAAGCTCCGACAACCCAGAATTATCCATACTTTTTCACGACCCAACACAAGCTCCGACAACATAAAATTATCCATACTTTATGGTAACCAAACACAAGCTCCGCCAACACAGAATTATCCTTAATTTACGACAAACCAACACAATCTCCAACAACAGAGATTTATCGATACTTTATAACAACCAAACACAAGCTCCGACAACACAGAATTATGCATACTATATGACAACCCAACGCAAGCTCTACAAATATGGAATTATCCATACCTTTTGAAAAACCAACATAAACTCCGACAACATTGAATTATCCATACTTTATGACAGCCCAACACAAGCTACGAAATACAAAATTATCCATACGTTTTGACAAACCAACACAAGCTCCTACAACTCAGAATTATGCATACTTCATGACAATGAAACACAAGCACCGATAACATAAAATTATCCATACTTTATGACAACTGAACACAAGCTCCGACAACATAGAATTATTCATACTTTATGATAACCGAACACAAGCTCCGCCAACACAGAATTATACTTACTTTATGACAAACCAACACAATCTCCGACAACACAGATAGATCGATACTTTATGACAACCAAACACAAGCTCCGACAACACAGAATTATGCATACTATATGACAACCCAACATAAGTTCCACAAACATAAAATTATCCATACTTTATGACAACCCAACACAAGCTCCGACAACATAGAATTATCCATACTTTATGACAACCCAACACAAGCTCCGACAACATAGAATTATCCATACTTTATGACCACCCAACACAAGATCAAACGACATAGAATTAACCATACTTTATGATAACCGAAAACAAGCTCTTACAACACACAATTATCCCTACTTCATGAAAACCCAACACAATCTCCGAGAACACAGAGTTATCGATACTTTATGACAACCAAACACAAGCTCCGACAACAGAGAATTATTCATATTTTATGACAACCCAACGCAAGCTCCGACAACCCAGAATTATCCATACTTTTTGACAAACCAACACAATCTCCGACAACACAAATTTATCGATACTTTATGACAACCAAACACAAGCTCCGACAACACAGAATGATGCATACTTTATGACTATGAAACACAATCACCGACAACACAAAATTATCCATACTTTATGACAACCCAACGCAAGCTCTACAAATGTGGAATTATCCATACTTTATGACAATTCTACACAAGGACCGACAACATAGAATTATCCCTACTTTATGACATCCCAGCACAAGCGCAAACAACATACTAATATACATAATTTATGAGAACCCATCACATGCTCCGACAACATAGAATTATCCATGCTTTAGGACAACCCAACACATGCTCCGAGAACTCAGAATTATGCATACTTTATGAGAACCGTACACAAAGACCGACAACACAGAATTATCCATACTTTATGACAACCAAACACAAGCCCCGATAACACAGAATTATCCATACTTTATTACAACGCAACACAAGCTCCGACAACATAAAATTATCCATACTTTATGACAACTCAACACAAGCTCCGACAATATAGAATTATTTATACTTTATGATAAACGAACACAAGCTTCGCCAACACAGAATTACCCTTACATTATGACAAACCAACAGAATCTCCGACAAGATAAATTTATCCATACTTTATGACAACCCAACACAATCTCCAACAAAACAGAATTATCCATACTTTATTACAATCGAACACAAGCTCCGACAACCCAAAATTATCCATACTTTTTGACAACCCAACACAAGCTCCGACAACACAGAATTATCCATACTTTATGACAACACAAAACAAGTTCAAACAACATAGAATTAACCATCCTTTATGATAATCGTACACAAGCTCCGATAACACAGAATTATCCATATGTTATCATAATCCAACACAAGCTCCGAAAACCCAGAATTATCCATACTTTTTGACAAACCAACACAAGCTCCGACAACTCAGAATTATGCATACTTTATGACAATGAAACACAAGCACCGATAACATAAAATTATCTATACTTTATGACAACTGAACACAAGCTCCGACAACATAGAATTATTCATACTTTATGATAACCGAACACAAGCTCCGCCAACACAGAATTATCCTTACTTTATGACAAACCAACACAATCTCCGACAACACAGATTTATCGATACTTTATGACAACCAAACACAAGCTCCGACAACACAGAATTATTCATACTTTATGACAATGAAACACAAGCACCGACAACACAAAATTATCCATACTTTATGAAAACCCAACACAAGTTCCACAAACATAGAATTATTCATACTATATGACAACCCAACGCAAGATCCACAAATCTGGAATTATCCATACCTTTTGAAAAACCAACATAAACTCCTACAACATTGAACTATCCATACTTTACGACAACCCAAATCAAGCTCATAGAACATAGAATTGTCCCTACTTCATGACATCCCAGCACAATCGCGAACAACATAGAATTATCCATGCTTTATGACAACCCAACAAAAGCTCCGATAAAACAGTATTATCCATACTTTATGAGAACCCAACTAAATCCCCGACAACACTGAATTATCCATACTTTATTACAACCCATAACAAGCTCTGACAACATAAATTTATCCATACTTACTGCAACCCAACACAAGCTCATTCAACATAGAGTTATCCATACTTTATAACAACCCAACACAAGCTCCGACAACACACAATTATGCATACTTTATGACAATCCTACACAAGGACCGAGAACATAGAATTATCCCTACTTAATTACATCTCAGCAAAAGCGCCAACAGCATACAATTATACATACTTTTTGAGAACCCATCACATTCTCCAACAACATAGAATTATCCATGCTTTATGACAATCCAACACATGTTCCGACAACACATAATTATGCATACTTTATGACAACCCAACACATGCTCCGACAACCCAGAATTATGCATACTTTACGAGAACCCTACACAAGGACCGACAATAAAGAATTATCCCTACCTTATGACAACCCAACAAAAGCTCCGACAACCCAGAATTATCCATACTTTTGACAACCCAACACAAGCTCGAAAACACAGAATTATCCATACTTTATGACAACCCAACACAAGCTCAGACAACATAGAATTAACCATACATTATGATAACCGAACTCAAGATCCGACAACCCAGAACTATCCATACTTTTTCACAACCCAACACAAGCTCTGACAACTTAGAAATATCCATACTATATGACAACCCAACACAAGCTCCCACAACATAAAATTATCCATACTATATGACAACCCAACACAAGCTCCCACAACATAAAATTATCCATACTTTATGACAACTCAACACAAGCTCCGACAACATAGAATTATTCATACTGTATAATAACCGAACATAAGCTCCGCCAACACTGAATTATCCTTACTTGATGACAAACCAACACAATCGCCGACAACACAGATTTATCGATACTTTATTACAACCAAACACAAGCTCCGACAACACAGAATTACCCTTACTTTATGACAAACCAACACAATTTTCGACAACAGAGATTTATCGTTACTTTATGACAACCAAACACAAGCTCCGACAACTCAGAATTATGCATACTTTATGAATATGAAACACAAGCACCGATAACACAAAATTATTCATACTTTATGAAAACCGAACACAAGTTCCACAAACATAGAATTATTCATACTATATGACAACCCAACGCAAGATCCACAAATCTGGAATTATCCATATCTTTTGAAAATCCAACATAAACTCCGACAACATTGAATTATCCATACTTTATGACAACCCAACACAAGCTACGAAACACAAAATTATCCATACTTTATGACAATTCTACACAAAGACCGACAACATAGAATTATACCTACCTTATGACATCCCAGCACAAGCGCAAACAATACACAATTATACATAATTTATGAGAACCCATCACATGTTCCGACAACATAGAATTATCCATGCTTTATGACAACCCAACACATACTCCGAAAACACAGAATTATGCATACTTTATGAGAACCGTACACAAAGACCGACAACATAGAATTATCCCTACTTAATGACAACCCAACAAAAGCTCCGACAACCCAGAATTATCCATACTTTATGTCAACCCAAGACAAGCTCCGATAACAAAGAAGTATCCATACTTTATGACAACGCAACACAAGCTCCGACAACACAGATTTATCGATACTTTATGACAACCAAACACAAGCTCCGACAACATAGAATTATCCATACTTTATGAAAACCCAACACAAGCTCCGACAACCCAGAATTAACCATAGTTTATGATAACCGAACACAAGCTCCGATAACACAGAATTATCCATACGTTATGACAATCCAACACAAGCTCCGACAACCCAGAATTATCCATAATTTTTGACAACCCAAATCAAGCTCCGACAACTTAGAAATATCCATACTTTATGACAACCCAACACAAGCTCCGACAACATAGAATTATTCATACTTTATGATAACCGAACACAAGCTTCGCCAACACAGAATTATCATTACTTTAAGACAAACCAACACAATCTCCGACAACACAGATTTATCGATACTTTATGACAACCAAACACAACCTCCGACAACACAGAATTATTCATATTTTATGACAACCCAACACAAGCTCCGACAACACAGAATTATCCATACTTTTCACGACCGAACACAAGCTCCGACAACATAAAATTATCCATACTTTATGGTAACCAAACACAAGCTCCGCCAACACAGAATTATCCTTACTTTACCACAAACCAACACAATCTCCAACAACAGAGATTTATCGATACTTTATAACAACCAAACACAAGCTCCGACAACACAGAATTATGCATACTATATGACAACCCAACGCAAGCTCTACAAATATGGAATTATCCATACCTTTTGAAAAACCAACATAAACTCCGACAACATTGAATTATCCATACTTTATGACAGCCCAACACAAGCTACGAAATACAAAATTATCCATACGTTTTGACAAACCAACACAAGCTCGTACAACTCAGAATTATGCATACTTTATGACAATGAAACACAAGCACCGATAACATAAAATTATCCATACTTTATGACAACTGAACATAAGCTCCGACAACATAGAATTATTCATACTTTATGATAACCGAACACAAGCTCCGCCAACACAGAATTATACTTACTTTATGACAAACCAACACAATCTCCGACAACACAGATTGATCGATACTTTATGACAACCAAACACAAGCTCCGACAACACAGAATTATGCATACTATATGACAACCCAACATAAGTTCCACAAACATAGAATTATTCATACTATATGACAACCCAACGCAAGATCCAAAAATCTGGAATTATCCATACCTTTTGAAAAAAAAAACATAAACTCCTACAACATTGAACTGTCCATACTTTACGACAACCCAAATCAAGCTCATAGAACATAGAATTATCCCTACTTTATGACATCCCAGCACAATCGCGAATAACATAGAATTATCCATGCTTAATGACAACCCAACACATGCTCCGAGAACACAGAATTATGCATACTTTATGAGAACCCTACACAAAAACCGACAACACAGAATTATCCATACGTTATGACAATCCAACACAAGCTCCGACAACCCAGAATTATCCATACTTTATGACAACCCAACACAAGCTCCGATAACATAGAATTATCCATACTTTATGATAACCGAAAACAAGCATCAAAAACACATAATTATCCATACATTATGACAATCCAACACAAGCTCCGACAACCCAGAATTATCTATACTTTTTGACAACCCAGCACAAGCTCAGAAAACACAGAATTGTCCATACTTTATGAAAACACAACATAAGCTAAGACAACATAGAATTAACAATACTTCATGACAACCCAACACAAGCTCCGACAATATAAAATTATCCATACTTTATGACAACACAACACAACCTCCGAAAACATAGAATTATCCATACTTTATGATAACCGAAAGCAAGCTCTTACAACACCGAATTATCCCTACTTTATGACAACCCAACACAATCTCCGACAACACAGAATTATCCATACTTTATGATAACCAAACACAAGCTCCAACAACATAGAATTATCCATACTTTATGACAACCGAACACAAGCTACGACAACCCAGAATTATCCATACTTTTTGACAACCCAACACAAGCTCCGACAACACAGAATTATCCATACTTTATGACAAACCACACAAGCTCCGACAACACAGATTTAACTATACTTAATGACAACCCAACACAAGGTCAGACAACCCAGAATTATGCATACTTTTTGAAAACCCAACACAAGCTCCGACAACATAAAATTATCCATACTTTATAACAACTCAACACAAGCTCCGGCAACATAGAATTATTCATACTTTATGATAACCGAACAGAATCTCCGACAACACAGATTTATCGTTACTTTATGACAATGAAACATAAGCACCGACAACACAAAATTATCCATACTTTATGAAAACCCAACACAAGTTCCACAAACATAGAATTATTCATACTATATGACAACCCAACGCAAGCTCCACAAATGTGGAATTATCCATACCTTTTGAAAAACCAACATAAACTCCGACAACATTGAATTATCCATACTTTACGACAACCAAAATCAAGCTCATACAACATAGAATTATCCCTATTTTATGACAACCCAGAAGCGGCGCGAACAACATATAATTATACATAATTTATGACAACCCATCACATGCTCCGACAACATAGAATTATTTATGCTTTATGACAACCAAACAAAAGCTCCGATAACACAGTATTATCCGTACTTTATGACAACCCAACTCAATCTCCGACAACACTGAATTATCCATACTTTATTACAACCCATAACAAGCTCTGACAACATAAATTTATCCATACTTATTGCAACCCAACACAAGCTCATTCAACATAGAATTATCCATACTTTATGACAACCCAACACAAGCTACGACACACAGAATTATTCATACACTATGACAATCCAACACAAGCTCCGACAACACACAATTATGCATACTTTATGACAATCCTACACAAGGACCGAGAACATAGAATTATCCCTACTTAATGACATCTCAGCAAAAGCGCCAACAGCATACAATTATACATACTTTATGACAACCCATCACATTCTCCAACAACATAGAATTATCCATGCTTTATGACAATCCAACACAAGTTCCGACAACACATAATTATGCATACTTTATGACAACCCAACACATGCTCCGACAACCCAGAATTATGCATAATTTACGAGAACCCTACACAAGGACCGACAATAAAGAATTATCCCTACCTTATGAGAACCCAACAAAAGCTCCGACAACCCAGAATTATCCATACTTTTTGACAACCCAACACAAGCTCCGAAAACACAGAATTATCCATACTTTATGTCAACCCAACAAAAGCTCAGACAACATAGAATTAACCATACATTATGATAACCGAACTCAAGATCCGACAACCCAGAATTATCCATACTTTCTCACAACCCAACACAAGCTCCGACAACATAAAATTATCCATACTTTATGACAACTTAACACAAGCTCCGACAACATAGAATTATTCATACTTTATAATAACCGAACACAAGATCCGCCAACACTGAATTATCCTTACTTGATGACAAACCAACTCAATTTCCGACAACACAGATTTATCGATACTTTATGACAACCAAACACAAGCTCCGACAACACAGAATTAACCATACTTTATGATAAACGCACAGAAGCTCCGCCAACACAGAATTATCCTTACTTTATAACAAACCAACACAATTTTCGACAACCCAGATTTATCGTTACTTTATGACAACCAAACACAAGCTCCGACAACATAGAATTATTCATACTTTATGATAACCGAACACAAGCTTCGCATACACAGAATTATCATTACTTTTTGACGACCCAACACAAGCTCCGACAACATAAAATTATCCATACTTTATGGTAACCAAACACAAGCTCCGCAAACACAGAATTATCCTTACTTTATGACAAACAAACACAATCTCCAACAACAGAGATTTATCGATACTTTATGATAACCAAACACAAGCTCCGACAACACAGAATTATGCATACTTTATGAAAACCGTACACAAGTTCCACAAACATAGAATTATTCATACTATATGACAAGCTCTTCAAATGTGGAATTATCCATACCTTTTGAAAAACCAACATAAACTCCGAAAACATTGAATTATCCATACTTTATGACAGCCCAACACAAGCTACGAAGTACAAAATTATCCATTCTTTATGACAATCCTACACAAGGACCGACAACATAGAATTATCCATGCTTAATGACAATCCAACACAAGCTCCGAAAACCCAGAATTATCCATACTTTATGACAAACCAACACAATCTCCTACAACACAGATTTATCGATACTTTATGACAACCAAACACAAGCTCCGACAACACAAAATTATCCATACTTTATGAAAATCCAAAACACAAGTTCCACAAACATAGAATTATTCATACTATATGACAACCCAACGCAAGATCCACAAATCTGGAATTATCCATACCTTTTGAAAAACCAACATAAACTCCTACAACATTGAACTATCCATACTTTACGACAACCCAAATCAAGCTCATAGAACATAGAATTATCCCTACTTTATGACATCCCAGCACAATCACGAACAACATAGAATTATCCATGCTTAATGACAACCCAACACTTGCTCCGAGAACACAGAATTATCCATACTTTATGATAACCGAAAACAAGCATCGAAAACACATAATTATCCATACGTTATGACAATCCAACACAAGCTCCGACAACCCAGAATTATCTATACTTTATGACAACACAACACAAGCTCAGACAACATAGAAGTAACCATACTTCATGACTACCCAACACAAGCTCCGACAATATAAAATTATCCATACTTTATGACAATCGAAAACAAACGCTTACAACGCCGAATTATCCCTACTTTATGAGAACCCAACACAATCTCCGACAACACAGAATTATCAATACTTTATGATAACCAAACACAAGCCCCGACAACATAGAATTATCCATACTTTATTACAACCGAACACAAGCTCCGACAACCCAGAATTATCCATACTTTTTGATAACCCATCACAAGCTCCGACAACACAGAATTATCCATACTTTATGACAAACCAATACAATCTCCGACAACACAGATTTATCGATACTTAATGACAACCAAACACAAGTTCCGACAACACATAATTATCCATACTTTATGACAACCCAACACAAGCTCAGACAATATAGAATTAACCATACTTTATGATAACCGAACACAAGCTCCGAAAACACAGAATTATCCATACGTTATGACAATCCAACACAAGCTCCGACAACCCAGAATTATGCATACTTTATGACAACTCAACACAAGCTCCGATAACATAGAATTATTCATACTTTATGATAACCGAACACAATCTCCGACAACACTGATTTATCGTTAATTTATGACAACCAAGCACAAGCTTCGACAACTCAGAATTATGCATACTTTATGAATATGAAACACAAGCACCGACAACACAAACTTATCCATACTTTATGAAAACCCAACACAAGTTCCACAAATCTAGAATTATTCATACTATATGACAACCCAACGCAAGCTCCACAAATATGGAATTATCCATACCTTTTAAAACACCAACATAAACTCCGAAAACATTGAATTATCCATACTTTACGACAACCAAAATCAAGCTCATACAACATAGAATTATTTCTACTTTATGACATCCCAGCACATGCGCGAACAACATAGAATTATCCATGCTTTATGAAAACCCAACAAAAGCTCCGATAACACAGTATTATCCATACTTTATGACAACCCAACTAAATCTCCGACAACACTGAATTATCCATACTTTATTACAACCCATAACAAGCTCTGACAACATAAATTTATCCCTACTTACTGCAACCCAACACAAGCTCATTCAACATAGAATTATCCATACTTTATGACAACCCAACACAAGCTAAGACACACAGAATTATTCATACACTATGACAATCCAACACAAGCTCCGACAACACACAATTATGCATACTTTATGACAATCCTACACAAGGACCGAGAACATAGAATTATCCCTACTTAATGACATCTCAGCAAAAGCGCCAACAGCATACAATTATACATACTTTATGACAACCCAACACATGCTCCGACAACCCAGAATTATGCATACTTTATGACAACCCAACACATGCTCCGACAACCCAGAATTATGCATACTTTATGACAACCCAACACAAGTTTAGACAACATAGAATTAACCATACATTATGATAACTGAACTCAAGATCCGACAACCCAGAACTATCCATACTTTTTCACAACCCAACACAAGCTCTGACAACTTAGAAATATCCATACTATATGACAACCCAACACAAGCTCCCACAACATAAAATTATCCATACTATATGACAACCCAACACAAGCTCCCACAACATAAAATTATCCATACTTTATGACAACTCAACACAAGCTCCGACAACATAGAATTATTCATACTTTATAATAACCGAACACAAGCTCCGCCAACACTGAATTATCCTTACTTGATGACAAACCAACACAATCTCCGACAACACAGATTTATTCATACTTTATGATAACCGAACACAAGCTTCGCCAACACAGAATTATCCTTACATTATGACAAACCAACAGAATCTCCGACAACACAGATTTATCGATACTTTATGACAACCAAACACAAGCTCCGACAACATAGAATTATCCATACTTTATGCCAACCCAAGACAAGCTCCGACAACCCAGAATTATCCATATTTTTTGACAACCCAACACAAGCTCCGACAACCCAGAATTAACCATAGTTTATGATAACCGAACACAAGCTCCGACAACACAGAATTATCCATACGTTATGACAATCCAACACAAGCTCCGACAACCCAGAATTATCCATACTTTTTGACAACCCAAATCAAGCTCCGACAACTTAGAAATATCCATACTTTATGACAACCCAACACAAGCTCCGACAACATAGAATTATTCATACTTTATGATAACCGAACACATGCTTCGTCAACACAGAATTATCATTACTTTAAGACAAACGAACACAATCTCCGACAACACAGATTTATCGATACTTTATGACAACCAAACACAACCTCCGACAACACAGAATTATTCATATTTTATGACAACCCAACACAAGCTCCGACAACCCAGAATAATCCATACTTTTTGACTACCCAACACAAGCTCCGACAACATAAAATTATCCATACTTTATGGTAACCAAACACAAGCTCCGCCAACACAGATTTATCTTTACTTTATGACAAACCAACACAATCTCCAACAACAGAGATTTATCGATACTTTATAACAACCAAACACAAGCTCCGACAACATAGAATTATGCATACTATATGACAACCCAACGCAAGCTCTACAAATATGGAATTATCCATACCTTTTGAAAAACCAACATAAACTCCGACAACATTGAATTATCCATACTTTATGACAGCCCAACACAAGCTACGAAATACAAAATTATCCATACTTTATGACAATCCTACACAAGGACCGACAACATAGAATTATCCCTACTTTATGACATCCCAGCACAAGCGCGTACAACATACAATTATACATAATTTATGACAACCCATCACATGTTCCGAAAACATAGAATAATCCATGCTTTATGACAACCCAACACACGCTCCGAGAACTCAGAATTATGCATACTTTATGAGAACCGTACACAAAGACCGACAACATAGAATTATCCCTACTTCATGACAACCCAACAGAATCTCCGACAACACAGATTTTTCGATACTTTATGACCACCAAACACAAGCTCTGACAACACAGAATTATCCATACTTTTTGACAACCCAACACAAGCTCCGACAACCAAGAATTATCCATATTTTTTGACAACCGAACATAAGCTCCGACAACTCAGAATTAACCATAGTTTATGATAACCGAACACAAGCTCCGACAACACAGAATTATCCATACGTTATCACAATCCAACACAAACTCCGACAACCAAGAATTATCCTTACTTTAAAACAACCGAACACAAGCTCCGACAACACAGAATTATGCATACTTTATGACAATGAAACACAAGCTCTGACAACACATAATTATCCATAGCTTATGAAAATTCAACAGAAGCTCAGAGAACAGAGAATTATCGATACTTTATGACAACCCAACACAAGCTCCGAAGCATAGAATTATTCATACTTTATGACAATCCAACACAAGCTCCAATAACACAGAATTATCCATACTTTATGACAACCCAACACAAGCCCCGAGAACACAGAATTATCCATACTTTATGACAACCCAACACAAGCTCGACAAACATAGAATTATCCATACTTTTTGACAAACCAAACAAACTCCGACAACATAGAATTATCCATACTTTACGAGAACCCAACACAAGCTCATACAACACAGAATTATCCATACTTTATGACAACCAACACAAGCTACGACACAAAGAATTATCCATACTTTAGGACAACCCAACACATGCTGAGACAACACAAAATTATGCATATTTTATTACAACTCTACACAAGTTCCGACAACATAAAATTTACCATACTTTATGATAACCGAACGCAAACTCCGAAAACATAAAATTATTCATACTTTATGACAAACCAACACAAGCTCCGAAGCATAGAATTATTCCTACTTTATGACAACCCATCACATGCTCCGATAACATAAAATTATCCATGCTTTATGAAAATCCAACACAATCTCCGACAACACTGAATTATTCATACTTTATTACAACCCATAACAATCTATGACTAAACAGAATTATCCATACTTTATGACAACCCAACAAAAGTTACGACAACATAGAATTATCCATTTTTTATGACAACACAATACAATTTCTGACAACTCCGAATTATCTATATTTTATGACAACCCAACAGAAGCTCAAACAACAGAGAATTATCCCTACTTTATGAAAACACAACACAAGCGCCGACAACGTAGAATTATCCATAATTTATGATAACCTAACACAAGCTCCACAACATAGAATTATTCATACTTTACGACAACCCAACACAAACTCCGAGAACGCAGAATTATCTATACTTTATGACAACCCAAGACTAGCTCCGATAACACTGAATTATCAATACTTTATGACAACCCAACACAATTTCTGACAACTCAGAATTATCTATATTTTATGACAACCCAACACAAGCTCAAACAACAGAGAATTATCACTTCTTTATGAAAACTCAACACAAGCGCCAAAAACGTAGAATTATCCATAATTTATGATAACCTAACACAAGCTCCAACAACACAGAATTATTCATAGTTTATGAAAACCCAGCACAAGCTCCGAGAACAAAGAATTATCAATACTTTATGACATCCCAACACATGCTCCCACAATAAAGGATAATGCATACTTTATCAAAACCCAACACAATCTCCGACAACATAGAGTTATCCATACTTTATCCAAACCGAAAACAAGCTACGACAGAGAGAAATATCCATAATTTATGACAATCGAACACAAACTCCGACAACACAGAATTATCCATACTTTATTACAAACCAACACAAGCTTATACAACATAGAATTATCCATACTTTATGACAACCCAACACAAGCTCCGATAACATAGAATTATCAATACTTTATGATAACCGAAAACAAGCATCAAAAACACATAATTATCCATACATTATGACAATCCAACACAAGCTCCGATAACCCAGAATTATCTATACTTTTTGAAAACCCAGCACAAGCTCAGAAAACACAGAATTGTCCATACTTTATGAAAACACAACATAAGCTAAGACAACATAGAATTAACAATACTTCATGACAACCCAACACAAGCTCCGACAATATAAAATTATCCATACTTTATCACAACCTCCGAAAACATAGAATTATCCATACTTTATGATAACCGAAAGCAAGGTCTTACAACACCGAATTATCCCTACTTTATGACAACCCAACACAATCTCCGACAACACAGAATTAACCATAATATATGATAACCATTCACAAGCCCCGACAACATAGAATTATCCATACTTTATTACAACCGAACACAAGCTACGACAACCCAGAATTATCCATACTTTTTGACAACCCAACACAAGCTCCGACAACACAGAATTATCCATACTTTATGACAAACCAACACAAGCTCCGGCAACATAGAATTATTCATACTTTATGATAACCGAACAGAATCTCCGACAACACAGATTTATCGTTACTTTATGACAACCAAACACAAGCTCCGACAACTCACAATTATGCATACTTTATGACAATGAAACATAAGCACCGACAACACAAAATTATCCATACTTTATGAAAACCCAACACAAGTTCCACAAACATAGAATTATTCATACTATATGACAACCCAACGCAAGCTCCACAAATGTGGAATTATCCATACCTTTTGAAAAACCAACATAAACTCCGACAACATTGAATTATCCATACTTTACGACAACCAAAATCAAGCTCATACAACATAGAATTATCCCTATTTTATGACATCCCAGAAGCGGCGCGAACAACATATAATTATACATAATTTATGACAACCCATCACATGCTCGGACAACATAGAATTATCCATGCTTTATGACAACCAAACAAAAGCTCCGATAACACAGTATTATCCGTACTTTTGACAACCCAACTCAATCTCCGACAACACTGAATTATCCATACTTTATTACAACCCATAACAAGCTCTGACAACATAAATTTATCCATACTTATTGCAACCCAACACAATCTCATTCAACACAGAATTATCCATACTTTATGACAACCCAACACAAGCTACGACACACAGAATTATTCATACACTATGACAATCCAACACAAGCTCCGACAAGACACAATTATGCATACTTTATGACAATCCTACACAAGGACCGAGAACATAGAATTATCCCTACTTAATGACATCTCAGCAAAAGCGCCAACAGTATACAATTATACATACTTTTTGACAACCCAACACAAGCTCCGAAAACACAGAATTATCCATACTTTATGACAACCCAACACAAGCTCAGACAACATAGAATTAACCATACATTATGATAACCGAACTCAAGATCCGACAACCCAGAACTATCCATACTTTTTCACAACCCAACACAAGCTCCGACAACATAAAATTATCCATACTTTATGACAACTTAACACAAGCTCCGACAACATAGAATTATTCATACTTTATAATAACCGAACACAAGATCCGCCAACACTGAATTATCCTTACTTGATGACAAACCAACACAATTTCCGACAACACAGATTTATCGATACTTTATGACAACCAAACACAAGCTCCGACAACACAGAATTAACCATACTTTATGATAACCGCACTGAAGCTCCGCCAACACAGAATTATCCTTACTTTATAACAAACCAACACAATTTTCGACAACACAGATTTATCGTTACTTTATGACAACCAAACACAAGCTCCGACAACATAGAATTATTCATAATTTATGATAACCGAACACAAGCTTCGCATACACAGAATTATCATTACTTTATGACAAACAAACACAATCTCCAACAACAGAGATTTATGGATACTTTATGATATCCAAACACAAGCTCCGACAACACAGAATTATGCATACTTTATGAAAACCGTACACAAGTTCCACAAACATAGAATTATTCATACTATATGACAAGCTCTTCAAATGTGGAATTATCCATACCTTTTGAAAAACCAACATAAACTCCGAAAACATTGAATTATCCATACTTTATGACAGCCCAACACAAGCTACGAAGTACAAAATTATCCATTCTTTATGACAATCCTACACAAGGACCGACAACATAGAATTATCCCTACTTTATGACAACTCAACAAAACATCCGACAACCCAGAATTATCCAAACTTTATGTCAACCCAAGACAAGCTCCGATAACACTGAATTATCTGTACTTTATTACAACCCATAACAAGCTCTGACAACTTAAATTTATCCATACTTACTGCAACTCAACACAAGCTCATACAACATAGAATTATCCATACTTTATGACAACCCAACAAAAGCTCCGACAACATAGAATTATCCATACTTTATGACAACCCTACACAAGAACCTACAACATAGACTTATCCCTACTTTAAGACAACTCAACAAAAGCTACGACAACACAGAATTATCCATACTTTATGTCAACCCAACACAAGCTCAAAAAACACAGAACTGTCCATACTTTATGACAACACAACACAAGTTCAGACAACATAGAATTAACCATACTTTATGACAACCCAACACAAGCTCCGACAATATAAAATTATCTATACCTTATGACGACCCAACACAAGCTCTGACAACACATAATTATCCATAGCTTATGAAAATTCAACAGAAGCTCAGACAACAGAGAATTATCGATACTTTATGACAACCCAACACAAGCTCCAATAACACAGAATTATCCAAACTTAATGACAACCCAACACAAGCTCAGAGAAGACAGAATTGTCGATACTTTATGACAACCAAACACAAGTTACGACAACACAGAATTAACCATACTTTATGATAACCGCACACAAGCTCCGCCAACACAGAATTATCCTTACTTTATAACAAACCAACACAATTTTCGACAACACAGATTTATCGTTACTTTATGACAACCAAACACAAGCTCCGACAACTCAGAATTATGCATACTTTATGACAATGAAACACAAGCTCCGACAACACAGAATTATCCATACGTTATGACAATCCAACAGAAGGTCCGACAACCCAGAATTATCCATACTTTTTAACAATTAAACACAAGCTCCGACAACTCAGAATTATGCATACTTTATGACAATGAAACACAAGCTCCGATAACATAAAATTATCAATAATTTATGACAACTGAACACAAGCTCCGACAACATAGAATTATTCGTACTTTATGATAACCGAACGCAAGTTCCGCCAACACAGAATTATCCTTACTTTATGACAAACCAACACAATCTCCTACAACACAGATTTATCGATACTTTATGACAACCAAACACAAGCTCCGACAACACAAAATTATCCATACTTTATGAAAATCCAAAACACAAGTTCCACAAACATAGAATTATTCATACTATATGACAACCCAACGCAAGATCCACAAATCTGGAATTATCCATACCTTTTGAAAAACCAACATAAACTCCTACAACATTGAACTATCCATACTTTACGACAACCCAAATCAAGCTCATAGAACATAGAATTATCCCTACTTTATGACATCCCAGCACAATCACGAACAACATAGAATTATCCATGCTTAATGACAACCCAACACTTGCTCCGAGAACACAGAATTATCCATACTTTATGATAACCGAAAACAAGCATCGAAAACACATAATTATCCATACGTTATGACAATCCAACACAAGCTCCGACAACCCAGAATTATCTATACTTTATGACAACACAACACAAGCTCAGACAACATAGAAGTAACCATACTTCATGACTACCCAACACAAGCTCCGACAATATAAAATTATCCATACTTTATGACAACCGAAAACAAACTCTTACAACGCCGAATTATCCCTACTTTATGAGAACCCAACACAATCTCCGACAACACAGAATTATCAATACTTTATGATAACCAAACACAAGCCCCGACAACATAGAATTATCCATACTTTATTACAACCGAACACAAGCTCCGACAACCCAGAATTATCCATACTTTTTGATAACCCATCACAAGCTCCGACAACACAGAATTATCCATACTTTATGACAAACCAATACAATCTCCGACAACACAGATTTATCGATACTTAATGACAACCAAACACAAGTTCCGACAACACATAATTATCCATACTTTATGACAACCCAACACAAGCTCAGACAATATAGAATTAACCATACTTTATGATAACCGAACACAAGCTCCGAAAACACAGAATTATCCATACGTTATGACAATCCAACACAAGCTCCGACAACCCAGAATTATGCATACTTTATGACAACTCAACACAAGCTCCGATAACATAGAATTATTCATACTTTATGACAACCAAGCACAAGCTTCGACAACTCAGAATTATGCATACTTTATGAATATGAAACACAAGCACCGACAACACAAACTTATCCATACTTTAAGAAAACCCAACACAAGTTCCACAAATCTAGAATTATTCATACTATATGACAACCCAACGCAAGCTCCACAAATATGGAATTATCCATACCTTTTAAAACACCAACATAAACTCCGAAAACATTGAATTATCCATACTTTACGACAACCAAAATCAAGCTCATACAACATAGAATTATTTCTACTTTATGACATCCCAGCACATGCGCGAACAACATAGAATTATCCATGCTTTATGAAAACCCAACAAAAGCTCCGATAACACAGTATTATCGATACTTTATGACAACCCAACTAAATCTCCGACAACACTGAATTATCCATACTTTATTAGAACCCATAACAAGCTCTGACAACATAAATTTATCCCTACTTACTGCAACCCAACACAAGGTCATTCAACATAGAATTATCCATACTTTATGACAACCCAACACAAGCTAAAACACACAGAATTATTCATACACTATGACAATCCAACACAAGCTCTGACAACACACAATTATGCATACTTTATGACAATCCTACACAAGGACCGAGAACATAGAATTATCCCTACTTAATGACATCTCAGCAAAAGCGCCAACAGCATACAATTATACATACTTTATGACAACCCAACACATGCTCCGACAACCCAGAATTATGCATACTTTATGACAACCCAACACATGCTCCGACAACCCAGAATTATGCATACTTTATGAGAACCCTACACAAGAACCGACAATAAAGAATTATCCCTACCTTATCACAACCCAACAAAAGCTCCGACAACCCAGAATTATCCATACTTTTTGACAACCCAACACAAGCTCCGAAAACACAGAATTATCCATACTTTATGACAACCCAACACAAGCTCAGACAACATAGAATTAACCATACATTATGATAACTGAACTCAAGATCCGACAACCCAGAACTATCCATACTTTTTCACAACCCAACACAAGCTCTGACAACTTAGAAATATCCATACTATATGACAACCCAACACAAGCTCCCACAACATAAAATTATCCATACTATATGACAACCCAACACAAGCTCCCACAACATAAAATTATCCATACTTTATGACAACTCAACACAAGCTCCGACAACATAGAATTATTCATACTTTATAATAACCGAACACAAGCTCCGCCAACACTGAATTATCCTTACTTGATGACAAACCAACACAATCTCCGACAACACAGATTTATTCATACTTTATGATAACCGAACACAAGCTTCGCCAAACAGAATTATCCTTACATTATGACAAACCAACAGAATCTCCGACAAACAGATTTATCGATACTTTATGACAACCAAACACAAGCTCCGACAACATAGAATTATCCATACTTTATGACAACCCAACACAAGCTCCGACAACCCAGAATTATCCTTATTTTTTGACAACCCAACACAAGCTCCGACAACCCAGAATTAACCATAGTTTATGATAACCGAACACAAGCTCCGACAACACAGAATTATCCATACGTTATGACAATCCAACACAAGCTCCGACAACCCAGAATTATCCATACTTTTTGACAACCCAAATCAAGCTCCGACAACTTAGAAATATCCATACTTTATGACAACCCAACACAAGCTATGACAACATAGAATTATTCATACTTTATGATAACCGAACACAAGCTTCGCCAACACAGAATTATCATTACTTTAAGACAAACGAACACAATCTCCGACAACACAGATTTATCGATACTTTATGACAACCAAACACAACCTCCGACAACACAGAATTATTCATATTTTATGACAACCCAACACAAGCTCCGACAACCCAGAATAATCCATACTTTTTGACTACCCAACACAAGCTCCGACAACATAAAATTATCCATACTTTATGGTAACCAAACACAAGCTCCGCCAACACAGATTTATCTTTACTTTATGACAAACCAACACAATCTCCAACAACAGAGATTTATCGATACTTTATAACAACCAAACACAAGCTCCGACAACACAGAATTATGCATACTATATGACAACCCAACGCAAGCTCTACAAATATGGAATTATCCATACCTTTTGAAAAACCAACATAAACTCCGACAACATTGAATTATCCATACTTTATGACAGCCCAACACAAGCTACGAAATACAAAATTATCCATACTTTATGACAATCCTACACAAGGACCGACAACATAGAATTATCCCTACTTTATGACATCCCAGCACAAGCGCGTACAACATACAATTATACATAATTTATGACAACCCATCACATGTTCCGACAACATAGAATAATCCATGCTTTATGACAACCCAACACACGCTCCGAGAACTCAGAATTATGCATACTTTATGAGAACCGTACACAAAGACCGACAACATAGAATTATCCCTACTTCATGACAACCCAACAGAATCTCCGACAACACAGATTTTTCGATACTTTATGACCACCAAACACAAGCTCCGACAACACAGAATTATCCATACTTTTTGACAACCCAACACAAGCTCCGACAACCAAGAATTATCCATATTTTTTGACAACTGAACATAAGCTCCGACAACTCAGAATTAACCATAGTTTATGATAACCGAACACAAGCTCCGACAACACAGAATTATCCATACGTTATCACAATCCAACACAAACTCCGACAACCCAGAATTATCCTTACTTTAAAACAACCGAACACAAGCTCCGACAACACAGAATTATGCATACTTTATGACAATGAAACACAAGCTCTGACAACACATAATTATCCATAGCTTATGAAAATTCAACAGAAGCTCAGACAACAGAGAATTATCGATACTTTATGACAACCCAACACAAGCTCCGAAGCATAGAATTATTCATACTTTATGACAATCCAACACAAGCTCCAATAACACAGAATTATCCATACTTTATGACAACCCAACACAAGCCCTGAGAACACAGAATTATCCATACTTTATGACAACCCAACACAAGCTCGACAAACATAGAATTATCCATACTTTTGACAAACCAAACAAACTCCGACAACATAGAATTATCCATACTTTATGAGAACCCAACACAAGCTCATACAACACAGAATTATCCATACTTTATGACAACCAACACAAGCTACGACACAAAGAATTATCCATACTTTAGGACAACCCAACACATGCTGCGACAACACAAAATTATGCATATTTTATTACAACTCTACACAAGTTCCGACAACATAAAATTTACCATACTTTATGATAACCGAACGCAAACTCCGAAAACATAAAATTATTCATACTTTATGACAACCCAACACAAGCTCCGAAGCATAGAATTATTCCTACTTTATGACAACCCATCACATGCTCCGATAACATAAAATTATCCATGCTTTATGAAAATCCAACACAATCTCCGACAACACTGAATTATTCATACTTTATTACAACCCATAACAATCTCTGACTAAACAGAATTATCCATACTTTATGACAACCCAACAGAAGTTACGACAACATAGAATTATCCATTTTTTATGACCACACAACACAATTTCTGACAACTCAGAATTATATATATTTTATGACAACCCAACAGAAGCTCAAACAACAGAGAATTATCCCTACTTTATGAAAACACAACACAAGCGCCGACAACGTAGAATTATCCATAATTTATGATAACCTAACACAAGCTCCACAACATAGAATTATTCATACTTTACGACAACCCAACACAAACTCCGAGAACGCAGAATTATCTATACTTTATGACAACCCAAGACTAGCTCCGATAACACTGAATTATCAATACTTTATGACAACCCAACACAATTTCTGACAACTCAGAATTATCTATATTTTATGACAACCCAACACAAGCTCAAACAACAGAGAATTATCCCTTCTTTATGAAAACCCAACACAAGCGCCAAAAACGTAGAATTATCCATAATTTATGATAACCTAACACAAGCTCCAACAACACAGAATTATTCATACTTTATGAAAACCCAGCACAAGCTCCGAGAACAAAGAATTATCAATACTTTATGACATCCCAACACATGCTCCCACAATAAAGGATAATGCATACTTTATCAAAACCCAACACAATCTCCGACAACATAGAGTTATCCATACTTTATCCAAACCGAAAACAAGCTACGACAGAGAGAAATATCCATAATTTATGACAATCGAACACAAACTCCGACAACACAGAATTATCCATACTTTATTACAAACCAACACAAGCTTATACAACATAGAATTATCCATACTTTATGACAACCCAACACAAGCTGAGACAACATAGAATTATCCATACTTTATGAAAACCCAAAACATGCTCCGACAACACAGAATTATCCATACGTTATGACAACCCAACACAAGCTCCGACAACACAGAATTATCCATACTTTTGACAACACAAAACAAGTTCGGACAACACAGAATTATCCATTCTTTATGACAACCCAACACAAGCTCAGACAACATGGAATTAACCATACTTTATGACAACCCAGCACAAGTTCGGAGAACATAAAATTATCGATACTTTATGATAACACAAACAAACTCCGAAAACATAAAATTATCCATACTTTATGACAACCCAACACAAGCTCCGAAGTATAGAATTATCCATACTTTATGATAACCGAATACAAGCTCCGACAACACCAGAATTATCCATACTTTATGACAACCCAACACAATCTCCGACAACACAGAATTATGCATACTTTATGACAACACAACACAAGCTCAGACAACATAGAATTATCCATACTTTATGACAACCCAAAACAAGCTCCGACAACATAGAATTATCCATACTTTATAACAACCCAACACAAGCTACGACAACATAAAATTATCCATACTTTATGACAACTCAACACAAGCTAAGACAACGTAGAATTATTCATACTTTATGATAACCGAACACAAGCTCCGAAAATACAGAATTATGCATACTTTATGACAATCCAACAAAATCTCCGACAACACTGAATTATCCATACTTTGTTAAAACCCATAACAATCTCTGACAAAACAGAATTATCCATACTTTATGAAAACGGAACAGAAGCTCTGACAACAGAGAATTATCCATACTTCATGACAACCCAACAGAAGTTACGACAACATAGAAGTATCCATTTTTTATGACAACACAACACAAGCTCAGATAACAGAGAATTATCTATACTTTATGAAAACCCAACACAAGCGCCGACAACATAGAATTATCCATAATTTATGTTAACCTAACAAAAGCTCCAACAAGAGAGAATTATTCATACTTTATGACAACCTAACACAAACTTCCACAACACAGAATTATGCATACTTTTGACAACCCAACACAAGGTCAGACCACACTCAATTATCCATACTTCATGAAAACCCAATATAAGCTATACAAACAAAGAATTATCCATACTTTATGACATCTCTACACAAGCTCCACAAACATAGAATTATTCATACTTTATGATAACCCAACACAAGCTTCCACAACATAGAATTATCCATACTTTATCATAACCCAACACAAGCTCCGACAACATAAAATTATCCATACTTTATGAAAACTGAACACAAGCTCCAACAACTCAGAATTATCCATATTTTATGACAACCCCACACACACTCCAACAACACAGAATTATCTATACTTTATGACAACCCAAGACATGCTCCGATAACACAGAATTATCCATACTTTATGACAACCCAACACAATCTCCGACAACATAGAATTATCCATACTTTATGTCCACCCAACACAAGCTATGAGAACACAGACTTATCCATACTTTATGACAACCCAACACAAGCTCCGACAACACAGAATTATCCGTACTTTATGACAACCCAACACAAGCTCAGAAAACACAGAATTATCCATACTTTATGACAACCCACATAAGCTCCGACAACACAGAATTATCAATACGTTATGACAATCCAACACAAGCTCCTACAACCCAGAATTATCCATAGTTAATGACAACCCAACACAAGCTATGACAACACAGAATTATCCATACTTTATGACCACCAAACACAAGCTCCGACAACACAGAATTATCCATACTTTTTGACAACCCAACACAAGCTCCGACAACCAAGAATTATCCATATTTTTTGACAACTGAACATAAGCTCCGACAACTCAGAATTAACCATAGTTTATGATAACCGAACACAAGCTCCGACAACACAGAATTATCCATACGTTATCACAATCCAACACAAACTCCGACAACCCAGAATTATCCTTACTTTAAAACAACCGAACACAAGCTCCGACAACACAGAATTATGCATACTTTATGACAATGAAACACAAGCTCTGACAACACATAATTATCCATAGCTTATGAAAATTCAACAGAAGCTCAGACAACAGAGAATTATCGATACTTTATGACAACCCAACACAAGCTCCGAAGCATAGAATTATTCATACTTTATGACAATCCAACACAAGCTCCAATAACACAGAATTATCCATACTTTATGACAACCCAACACAAGCCCCGAGAACACAGAATTATCCATACTTTATGACAACCCAACACAAGCTCGACAAACATAGAATTATCCATATTTTTTGACAAACCAAACAAACTCCGACAACATAGAATTATCCATACTTTACGAGAACCCAACACAAGCTCATACAACACAGAATTATCCATACTTTATGACAACCAACACAAGCTACGACACAAAGAATTATCCATACTTTAGGACAACCCAACACATGCTGCGACAACACAAAATTATGCATATTTTATTACAACTCTACACAAGTTCCGACAACATAAAATTTACCATACTTTATGATAACCGAACGCAAACTCCGAAAACATAAAATTATTCATACTTTATGACAACCCAACACAAGCTCCGAAGCATAGAATTATTCCTACTTTATGACAACCCATCACATGCTCCGATAACATAAAATTATCCATGCTTTATGAAAATCCAACACAATCTCCGACAACACTGAATTATTCATACTTTATTACAACCCATAACAATCTCTGACTAAACAGAATTATCCATACTTTATGACAACCCAACAGAAGTTACGACAACATAGAATTATCCATTTTTTATGACCACACAACACAATTTCTGACAACTCAGAATTATATATATTTTATGACAACCCAACAGAAGCTCAAAATCCAGAGAATTATCCCTACTTTATGAAAACACAACACAAGCGCCGACAACGTAGAATTATCCATAATTTATGATAACCTAACACAAGCTCCACAACATAGAATTATTCATACTTTATGACAACCCAACACAAACTCCGAGAACGCAGAATTATCTATACTTTATCACAACCCAAGACTAGCTCCGATAACACTGAATTATCAATACTTTATGACAACCCAACACAATTTCTGACAACTCAGAATTATCTATATTTTATGACAACCCAACACAAGCTCAAACAACAGAGAATTATCCCTTCTTTATGAAAACCCAACACAAGCGCCAAAAACGTAGAATTATCCATAATTTATGATAACCTAACACAAGCTCCAACAACACAGAATTATTCATACTTTATGAAAACCCAGCACAAGCTCCGAGAACAAAGAATTATCAATACTTTATGACATCCCAACACATGCTCCCACAATAAAGGATAATGCATACTTTATCAAAACCCAACACAATCTCCGACAACATAGAGTTATCCATACTTTATCCAAACCGAAAACAAGCTACGACAGAGAGAAATATCCATAATTTATGACAATCGAACACAAACTCCGACAACACAGAATTATCCATACTTTATTACAAACCAACACAAGCTTATACAACATAGAATTATCCATACTTTATGACAACCCAATACAAGCTGAGACAACATAGAATTATCCATACTTTACGAAAACCCAAAACATGCTCCGACAACACAGAATTATCCATACGTTATGACAACCCAACACTAGCTCCGACAACACAGAATTATCCATACTTTTTGACAACACAAAACAAGTTCGGACAACACAGAATTATCCATTCTTTATGACAACCCAACACAAGCTCAGACAACATGGAATTAACCATACTTTATGACAACCCAGCACAAGTTCGGAGAACATAAAATTATCGATACTTTATGATAACACAAACAAACTCCGAAAACATAAAATTATCCATACTTTATGACAACCCAACACAAGCTCCGAAGTATAGAATTATCCATACTTTATGATAACCGAATACAAGCTCCGACAACACCGAATTATCCATACTTTATGACAACCCAACACAATCTCCGACGACACAGAATTATGCATACTTTATGACAACACAACACAAGCTCAGACAACATAGAATTAACCATACTTTATGACAACCCAAAACAAGCTCCGACAACATAGAATTATCCATACTTTATAACAACCCAACACAAGCTACGACAACATAAAATTATCCATACTTTATGACAACTCAACACAAGCTAAGACAACGTAGAATTATTCATACTTTATGATAACCGAACACAAGCTCCGAAAATACAGAATTATGCATACTTTATGACAATCCAACAAAATCTCCGACAACACTGAATTATCCATACTTTGTTAAAACCCATAACAATCTCTGACAAAACAGAATTATCCATACTTTATGAAAACGGAACAGAAGCTCTGACAACAGAGAATTATCCATACTTCATGACAACCCAACAGAAGTTACGACAACATAGAAGTATCCATTTTTTATGACAACACAACACAAGCTCAGATAACAGAGAATTATCTATACTTTATGAAAACCCAACACAAGCGCCGACAACATAGAATTATCCATAATTTATGTTAACCTAACAAAAGCTCCAACAAGAGAGAGTTATTCATACTTTATGACAACCTAACACAAACTTCCACAACACAGAATTATGCATACTTTTGACAACCCAACACAAGGTCAGACCACACTCAATTATCCATACTTCATGAAAACCCAATATAAGCTATACAAACAAAGAATTATCCATACTTTATGACATCTCTACACAAGCTCCACAAACATAGAATTATTCATACTTTATGATAACCCAACACAAGCTTCCACAACATAGAATTATCCATACTTTATCATAACCCAACACAAGCTCCGACAACATAAAATTATCCATACTTTATGAAAACTGAACACGAGCTCCAACAACTCAGAATTATCCATATTTTATGACAACCCCACACACACTCCAACAACACAGAATTATCTATACTTTATGACAACCCAAGACATGCTCCGATAACACAGAATTATCCATACTTTATGACAACCCAACACAATCTCCGACAACATAGAATTATCCATACTTTATGTCCACCCAACACAAGCTATGAGAACACAGACTTATCCATACTTTATGACAACCCAACACAAGCTCCGACAACACAGAATTATCCGTACTTTATGACAACCCAACACAAGCTCAGAAAACACAGAATTATCCATACTTTATGACAACCCACATAAGCTCCGACAACACAGAATTATCAATACGTTATGACAATCCAACACAAGCTCCTACAACCCAGAATTATCCATAGTTAATGACAACCCAACACAAGCTATGACAACACAGAATTATCCATACTTTATGACAACCCAACACAAGCTCCGACAACACAGAATTATCCGTACTTTATGACAACCCAACACAAGCTCCGATAACACAGAATTATCCATACTTTATGACAACCCACATAAGCTCCGACAACACAGAATTATCCATACTTTATGTCCACCCAACACAAACTCTGACGACATAGAATTGTCCATGCTTGTTCGTGCAAAACCCGTAGTCGAAGAACAACTATTCATCATCCACAAATCACGTATATGCCAGTAATTTTTAAAATACTAATATAAATAGTACGTATAGTTATACGTTGCAAATGGTGAAAAAAAATGAAGTTTAGGACAGGTATGAAAAAAGCAAACCAATAAGAAAAATAGTTTTTATTTCGAAGAATTGCTCAGGAGAGATGTAAAATTTGAACTGCAGTGTAGATGGACGTTGTCTGTTGAAATAAAACATGTAATTCCGTGTTATTCACGAAACGAAGATCAACCATGTGGAAAAGAAACTGATGAATATGTAATTGAACAAAAAGGCGTCGAACGGACATGTGTACACAATAGAAGATGCATTATATCTGACAGATTATTAGATCTGAGGGAAGGTTAACAGAGATTCTGATGGGTCAAAACGGAAGAAAGATTGCGAAAGGCAGTAAGACATACGCTGACATTAGAGAAGAGGTCAGTTTGTTTGTTTGAATTTTGCGCAAAGCTACACGTGAGCTATCTGTGTTAGCCGTTCCTAGTTTTGCAGTATGAGACTAGAGGAAAGGCAGTTAGTCATCACCACCTACTGCCAACCCTTGGGCTTCTCTTTAACCAACGACCAGTGGGATTGATCTTCACATTATATCGCTTTTACAGCTGAAAGGGCGAACATGTTTGGTGTGATCGGGATTCAAACCAACGACTCTCAGATAAAAAGTCTGGTGCCTTAACCACTTGGCCATGCCGGGCCGAAGAGATCAGAGATGAGAAACTTGAAACTTGTTACATTCACCTAGGCAGGAAGGAATACAGGACAACAAAGAAACATAACAGTTGACGTTTAGAATGTAACTTGCGATCCATCCTATTGCTAAAAACTATATTATAATGGGACTCTTGGTTATATTATACTGAAAAGAAAAATTATTATACGATGTGCAACCCTTAACTTTGCGAAATCTGTATCCCGTGTGCATATATAAACTTGAATTGAGGGTCAAACTTTTTCCGTTTTGCCTTCGTTTCCCGTCAAGGAGGACTTTATTTTTCTCCATTCTAAGGTTGCAGATATGACGTCATGAACTACGTCACACGTGGATCTAATGCACTGGCGTCACAAGTAATCGGCTAGAAGAATTAATCTAGGTTGAGAAGTCTATTATAGTTTGTTTTTACTTTTCAGTATTGCTTGTTACGCCCTCATGCAGAACCCTTAAATAAAGTAATTGAAATATGAAATCTTCAGTTATAATTCGTAAATACCCGGACAATATGGCACTAATAATGTAATTTATTCACAACTGTGTGCATGTGACAGGTATTATATTCAAATTATAAACTACTGAAATGTTGACTATTTAATAATTTAACATGTTTTGGCGTTTTTCTGCATTTTCTATTCATCGCTACAACGTAATAGCATCAGATCAATATTTGCTTTCAGTATGTGTTCTCAAGAAACACAGAATTGTCCATACTTTATGACAACACAACACAAGCTCAGAAAACATAGAATTAACCATACTTTATGACAACCCAACACCAACTTCGACAACATAAAATTATCCATACTTTTTGACAACCGAACACAACTCCGACAACATAAAATTATCCACACTTTATGACAACCCACGATAAGCTCCGACAACATAGAATTATCCATACTTTATGATACCCAAACACAAGCTCCGACAACACCGAATTATCCATACTTTATGACAACCCAACACAATCTCCGACGACACAGAATTATGCATACTTTATGACAACACAACACAAGCTCAGACAACATAGAATTAACCATACTTTATGACAACCCAAAACAAGCTCCGACAACATAGAATTATCCATACTTTATAACAACCCAAAACAAGCTCCGACAACATAGAATTATCCATACTTTATAACAACCCAACACAAGCTACGACAACATAAAATTATCCATACTTTATGACAACTCAACACAAGCTAAGACAACGTAGAATTATTCATACTTTATGATAACCGAACACAAGCTCCGAAAATACAGAATTATGCATACTTTATGACAACCCAACACATGTTCAGACAACACAGAATTATGCATACTTTATGAGAACCCTACACAAGGACAGACAACATAGAATTATCCCTACTTTAAGACAACTCAACAAAAGCTACGACAACACAGAATTATCCATACTTTATGTCAACCCAACACAAGCTCAAAAAACACAGAATTATCCATACTTTATGACAACATAAGCTCAGACAACATAGAATTAACCATACTTTATGACAACCCAACACAAGCTCCGACAACATAAAATTATCTATACCTTATGACGACCCAACACAAGCTCCGAGAACATAGAATTATCCATACTTTATGATAACCGAACACAATCTCCGACAACACAGAATTATCCATACTTTATGACAACCAAACACAAGCCCCGAAAACACAAAATTATCCTTACTTTAAAACAACCGAACACAAGCTCCGACAACACCGAATTATCCATACTTTATGACAACCCAACACAATCTCCGACGACACAGAATTATGCATACTTTATGACAACACAACACAAGCTCAGACAACATAGAATTAACCATACTTTATGACAACCCAAAACAAGCTCCGACAACATAGAATTATCCATACTTTATAACAACCCAACACAAGCTACGACAACATAAAATTATCCATACTTTATGACAACTCAACACAAACTAAGACAACGTAGAATTATTCATACTTTATGATAACCGAACACAAGCTCCGAAAATACAGAATTATGCATACTTTATGACAACCCAACACATGTTCAGACAACACAGAATTATGCATACTTTATGAGAACCCTACACAAGGACAGACAAGATAGAATTATCCATACTTTATGACAACCGAACAAAAGCTCCGACAACATAATTATATATACTTTATGAGAACCCTACACAAGAACCTACAACATAGAATTATCCCTACTTTAAGACAACTCAACAAAAGCTACGACAACACAGAATTATCCATACTTTATGTCAACCCAACACAAGCTCAAAAAACACAGAATTGTCCATACTTTATGACAACACAAGCTCAGACAACATAGAATTAACCATACTTTATGACAACCCAACACAAGCTCCGACAACATAAAATTATCTATACCTTATGACGACCCAACACAAGCTCCGAGAACATAGAATTATCCATACTTTATGATAACCGAACACAATCTCCGACAACACAGAATTATGCATACTTTATGACAATGAAACACAAGCTCTGAAAACACATAATTATCCATAGCTTATGAAAATTCAACAGAAGCTCAGACAACAGAGAATTATCGATACTTTATGACAACCCAACACGAACTCCGACAACATAAAATTATCCATACTTTATGACAACCCAACATAAGCTACGACAACATAGAATTATCCATACTTTATGTAACCGAACACAAGTTCAGACAACACAGAATTGTCCATACTTTATGAGAACCGAAAAGAATCTCCGACAATATAAAATTATCCATACTTAATGACAACCCAACACAACCGCCGACAACATCGAATTATAAATAATTTATGATAACCCAACACACGCTCCAACAACACAGAATTATTTATACTTTATCACAACCCAACACAAACTCCGACAACACAGAATTATGCATACTTTCTGACAAACCAAGATAAGCTCCGTTAACACTGAATTATCCATACTTTATGAAAACCCAATAGAAGCTCAGACAACATAAAATTATCCATACATTATGACAACCCAACAGAAGCTACGAGAACATAGAATTATTCATACTTCACGAGAAACCACCCAACACCAGCAACGATGACATAAAATTATCTATATTTTATGAAAACCGAAAACAAGCTCCAAACAACATAGAATTATCGATAATTTACGACAACCCAACGCAAAATCCGAAGACATAAAATTATCCATAATTTATGATAACCCAACACATTCTCCGACAATATAGAATTCTCCATACTTTATGATAACCGAACACAATCTCCGACAACACAGAATTATCGAAACTTTATGACAACCCAACACAAGCTCAAGAAACACAGAATTGTCCATACTTTATGACAACACAACACAAGCTCAGAATACATAGAATTAACCATACTTTATGACAACCCAACACCAACTTCGACAACATAAAATTATCCATACTTTTTGACAACCGAACACAACTCCGACAACATAAAATTATCCACACTTTATGACAACCCACGATAAGCTCCGACAACATAGAATTATCCATACTTTATGATACCCGAACACAAGCTCCGATAACATAAAATTATCCATGCTTTATGACAATCCAACAAAATCTCCGACAACACTGAATTATCCATACTTTGTTAAAACCCATAACAATCTCTGACAAAACAGAATTATCCATACTTTATGAAAACGGAACAAAAGCTCAGACAACATAGAATTATCCATTTTTTATGACAACACAACACAAGCTCAGATAACAGAGAATTATCTATACTTTATGAAAACCCAACACAAGCGCCGACAACATAGAATTATACATAATTTATGTTAACCTAACAAAAGCTCCAACAACAGAGAGTTATTCATACTTTATGACAACCCAACACAAGGTCAGACCACACTCAATTATCCATACTTCATGAAAACCCAATATAAGCTATACAAACAAAGAATTATCCATACTTTATGACATCTCTACACAAGCTCCACAAACATAGAATTATTCATACTTTATGATAACCCAACACAAGCTTCCACAACATAGAATTATCCATACTTTATCATAACCCAACACAAGCTCCGACAACATAAAATTATCCATACTTTATGAAAACCGAACACGAGCTCCAACAACACAGAATTATCTATACTTTATGACAACCCAAGACAAGCTCCGATAACACAGAATTATCCATACTTTATGACAACCCAACACAATCTCCGACAACATAGAATTATCCATACTTTATGTCCACCTAACACAAGCTATGACAACACAGACTTATCCATACTTTAGGACAACCCAACACAAGCTCCGACAACACAGAATTATCCGTACTTTATGACAACCCACATAAGCTCCGACAACACAGAATTATCAATACGTTATGACAATCCAACACAAGCTCCTACAACCCAGAATTATCCATAGTTAATGACAACCCAACACAAGCTATGACAACACAGAATTATCCATACTTTATGACAACCCAACACAAGCTCCGACAACACAGAATTATCCGTACTTTATGACAACCCAACACAAGCTCCGATAACACAGAATTATCTATACCTTATGACGACCCAACACAAGCTCCGAGAACATAGAATTATCCATACTTTATGATAACCGAACACAATCTCCGACAACACAGAATTATCCATACTTTATGACAACCAAACACAAGCCCCGAAAACACAAAATTATCCTTACTTTAAAACAACCGAACACAAGCTCCGACAACACAGAATTATGCATACTTTATGACAATGAAACACAAGCTCTGAAAACACATAATTATCCATAGCTTATGAAAATTCAACAGAAGCTCAGACAACAGAGAATTATCGATACTTTATGACAACCCAACATAAGCTACGACAACATAGAATTATCCATACTTTATGTAACCGAACACAAGTTCAGACAACACAGAATTGTCCATACTTTATGAGAACCGAAAGAATCTCCGACAATATAAAATTATCCATACTTAATGACAACCCAACACAACCGCCGACAACATCGAATTATAAATAATTTATGATAACCCAACACACGCTCCAACAACACAGAATTATTTATACTTTATCACAACCCAACACAAACTCCGACAACACAGAATTATGCATACTTTCTGACAAACCAAGATAAGCTCCGTTAACACTGAATTATCCATACTTTATGAAAACCAATAGAAGCTCAGACAACATAAAATTATCCATACATTATGACAACCCAACAGAAGCTACGAGAACATAGAATTATTCATACTTCACGAGAAACCACCCAACACCAGCAACGATGACATAAAATTATCTATATTTTATGAAAACCGAAAACAAGCTCCAACAACATAGAATTATCGATAATTTACGACAACCCAACGCAAAATTCGAAGACATAAAATTATCCATAATTTATGATAACCCAACACATTCTCCGACAATATAGAATTCTCCATACTTTATGATAACCGAACACAATCTCCGACAACACAGAATTATCGAAACTTTATGACAACCCAACACAAGCTCAAGAAACACAGAATTGTCCATACTTTATGACAACACAACACAAGTTCAGAATACATAGAATTAACCATACTTTATGACAACCCAACACCAACTTCGACAACATAAAATTATCCATACTTTTTGACAACCGAACACAACTCCGACAACATAAAATTATCCACACTTTATGACAACCCACGATAAGCTCCGACAACATAGAATTATCCATACTTTATGATACCCGAACACAAGCTCCGATAACATAAAATTATCCATGCTTTATGACAATCCAACAAAATCTCCGACAACACTGAATTATCCATACTTTGTTAAAACCCATAACAATCTCTGACAAAACAGAATTATCCATACTTTATGAAAACGGAACAGAAGCTCAGACAACATAGAATTATCCATTTTTTATGACAACACAACACAAGCTCAGATAACAGAGAATTATCTATACTTTATGAAAACCCAACACAAGCGCCGCCAACATAGAATTATCCATAATTTATGTTAACCTAACAAAAGCTCCAACAACAGAGAGTTATTCATACTTTATGACAACCCAACACAAGGTCAGACCACACTCAATTATCCATACTTCATGAAAACCCAATATAAGCTATACAAACAAAAAATTATCCATACTTTATGACATCTCTACACAAGCTCCACAAACATAGAATTATTCATACTTTATGATAACCCAACACAAGCTTCCACAACATAGAATTATCCATACTTTATCATAACCCAACACAAGCTCCGACAACATAAAATTATCCATACTTTATGAAAACCGAACACGAGCTCCAACAACACACAGAATTATCTTATCCATACTTTATGACAACCCAAGACAAGCTCCGATGACAACACAGAATTATCCATACAACACAGAATTATGACAATCCAACACAAGCTCCTCCACAACCCAGAATTATCCATACTTTATGACAACCCAACACAAGCTATGACAACACAGAATTATCCATACTTTATGACAACCCAACACAAGCTCCGACAACACAGAATTATCCGTACTTTATGACAACCCAACACAAGCTCCGATAACACAGAATTATCTATACCTTATGACGACCCAACACAAGCTCCGAGAACATAGAATTATCCATACTTTATGATAACCGAACACAATCTCCGACAACACAGAATTATCCATACTTTATGACAACCAAACACAAGCCCCGAAAACACAAAATTATCCTTACTTTAAAACAACCGAACACAAGCTCCGACAACACAGAATTATGCATACTTTATGACAATGAAACACAAGCTCTGAAAACACATAATTATCCATAGCTTATGAAAATTCAACAGAAGCTCAGACAACAGAGAATTATCGATACTTTATGACAACCCAACATAAGCTACGACAACATAGAATTATCCATACTTTATGTAACCGAACACAAGTTCAGACAACACAGAATTGTCCATACTTTATGAGAACCGAAAAGAATCTCCGACAATATAAAATTATCCATACTTAATGACAACCCAACACAACCGCCGACAACATCGAATTATAAATAATTTATGATAACCCAACACACGCTCCAACAACACAGAATTATTTATACTTTATCACAACCCAACACAAACTCCGACAACACAGAATTATGCATACTTTCTGACAAACCAAGATAAGCTCCGTTAACACTGAATTATCCATACTTTATGAAAACCCAATAGAAGCTCAGACAACATAAAATTATCCATACATTATGACAACCCAACAGAAGCTACGAGAACATAGAATTATTCATACTTCACGAGAAACCACCCAACACCAGCAACGATGACATAAAATTATCTATATTTTATGAAAACCGAAAACAAGCTCCAACAACATAGAATTATCGATAATTTACGACAACCCAACGCAAAATTCGAAGACATAAAATTATCCATAATTTATGATAACCCAACACATTCTCCGACAATATAGAATTCTCCATACTTTATGATAACCGAACACAATCTCCGACAACACAGAATTATCGAAACTTTATGACAACCCAACACAAGCTCAAGAAACACAGAATTGTCCATACTTTATGACAACACAACACAAGTTCAGAATACATAGAATTAACCATACTTTATGACAACCCAACACCAACTTCGACAACATAAAATTATCCATACTTTTTGACAACCGAACACAACTCCGACAACATAAAATTATCCACACTTTATGACAACCCACGATAAGCTCCGACAACATAGAATTATCCATACTTTATGATACCCGAACACAAGCTCCGATAACATAAAATTATCCATGCTTTATGACAATCCAACAAAATCTCCGACAACACTGAATTATCCATACTTTGTTAAAACCCATAACAATCTCTGACAAAACAGAATTATCCATACTTTATGAAAACGGAACAGAAGCTCAGACAACATAGAATTATCCATTTTTTATGACAACACAACACAAGCTCAGATAACAGAGAATTATCTATACTTTATGAAAACCCAACACAAGCGCCGCCAACATAGAATTATCCATAATTTATGTTAACCTAACAAAAGCTCCAACAACAGAGAGTTATTCATACTTTATGACAACCCAACACAAGGTCAGACCACACTCAATTATCCATACTTCATGAAAACCCAATATAAGCTATACAAACAAAGAATTATCCATACTTTATGACATCTCTACACAAGCTCCACAAACATAGAATTATTCATACTTTATGATAACCCAACACAAGCTTCCACAACATAGAATTATCCATACTTTATCATAACCCAACACAAGCTCCGACAACATAAAATTATCCATACTTTATGAAAACCGAACACGAGCTCCAACAACTCAGAATTATCCATATTTTATGACAACCCCACACACACTCCAACAACACAGAATTATCTATACTTTATGACAACCCAAGACAAGCTCCGATAACACAGAATTATCCATACTTTATGACAACCCAACACAATCTCCGACAACATAGAATTATCCATACTTTATGTCCACCTAACACAAGCTATGACAACACAGACTTATCCATACTTTAGGACAACCCAACACAAGCTCCGACAACACAGAATTATCCGTACTTTATGACAACCCACATAAGCTCCGACAACACAGAATTATCAATACGTTATGACAATCCAACACAAGCTCCTACAACCCAGAATTATCCATAGTTAATGACAACCCAACACAAGCTATGACAACACAGAATTATCCATACTTTATGACAACCCAACACAAGCTCCGACAACACAGAATTATCCGTACTTTATGACAACCCAACACAAGCTCCGATAACACAGAATTATCCATACTTTATGACAACCCACATAAGCTCCGACAACACAGAATTATCCATACTTTATGTCCACCCAACACAAACTCTGACGACATAGAATTGTCCATGCTTGTTCGTGCAAAACCCGTAGTCGAAGAACAACTATTCATCATCCACAAATCACGTATATGCCAGTAATTTTTAAAATACTAATATAAATAGTACGTATAGTTATACGTTGCAAATGGTGAAAAAAATGAAGTTTAGGACAGGTATGAAAAAAGCAAACCAATAAGAAAAATAGTTTTTATTTCGAAGAATTGCTCAGGAGAGATGTAAAATTTGAACTGCACTGTAGATGGACGTTGTCTGTTGAAATAAAACATGTAATTCCGTGTTATTCACGAAACGAAGATCAACCATGTGGAAAAGAAACTGATGAATATGTAATTGAACAAAAAGGCGTCGAACGGACATGTGTACACAATAGAAGATGCATTATATCTGACAGATTACTAGATCTGAGGGAAGGTTAACAGATATTCTGATGGGTCAAAACGGAAGAAAGATTGCGAAAGGCAGTAAGACATACGCTGACATTAGAGAAGAGGTCAGTTTGTTTGTTTGAATTTTGCGCAAAGCTACACGTGAGCTATCTGTGTTAGCCGTTCCTAGTTTTGCAGTATGAGACTAGAGGAAAGGCAGTTAGTCATCACCACCTACTGCCAACCCTTGGGCTTCTCTTTAACCAACGACCAGTGGGATTGATCTTCACATTATATCGCTTTTACAGCCGAAGAGATCAGAGATGAGAAACTTGAAACTTGTTACATTCACCTAGGCAGGAAGGAATACAGGACAACGAAAAAACATAACAGTTGACGTTTAGAATGTAACTTGCGATCCATCCTATTGCTAACAACTATATTATAATGGGACTCTTGGTTATATTATACTGAAAAAAAAAAAAATTATTATACGATGTGCAACCCTTAACTTTGCGAAATCTGTATCCCGTGTGCATATATAAACTTGAATTGAGGGTCAAACTTTTTCCGTTTTGCCTTCGTTTCCCGTCAAGGAGGACTTTATTTTTCTCCATTCTAAGGTTGCAGATATGACGTCATGAATACGTCACACGTGGATCTAATGCACTGGCGTCACAAGTAATCGGCTAGTAGAATTAATCTAGGTTGAGAAGTCTATGGTAGTTTGTTTTTACTTTTCAGTATTGCTTGTTACGCCCTCATGCAGAACCCTTAAATAAAGTAATTGAAATATGAAATCTTCAGTTATAATTCGTAAATACCCGGACAATATGGCACTAATAATGTAATTTATTCACAACTGTGTGCATGTGACAGGTATTATATTCAAATTATAAACTACTGAAATGTTGACTATTTAATAATTTAACATGTTTTGGCGTTTTTCTGCATTTTCTATTCATCGCTACAACGCAATAGCATCAGATCAATATTTGCTTTCAGTATGTGTTCCAGTGCACAGTAAATTATCTTTAACGTGTTAAAAATCTCTAAGGTAAACGCTATATCGACTATGTTTACATAGCACCTTGTTTAACAGGAATCCCCAGAAGACTTGGAAGGAATGCTATACCTTCTCAATCTACATTTGTCTCTAGAGGTTTACTTTACTTCTGAACTATAAACTACACGTGGACATGCAGGAAAGCAAATGTCACATGTATATATTGACCTTACCATCGTTGAAGCGAAAGGATGTTGAGCAGAGCTATTCTTCAAGTGTATTTAGTCTACTCGTATCACTTTTTTTCTTGATTTAAAAGTTTCTAAAAAATAATCAATTTTTTCCTACTTTAAAACAAGTCTAATTAAATACGAATGATAGACGTGATGGTTCAAGTTGGATGAAACAATAACAGTATAGAATATTTTATTTGATTATAGCATTTAAAATAACACCAAATCATCAAATACTTTGACATAAAACTTAACAGTGTCTTAATGTCTTTCAAAGAGGGATTAGTGTAGGACGGTAAAACTGATACTTAACGAGTTTCAAATATGCTACTCTGTTTATTAGGCAGATACTCTAATTTTCTAAACTACGAGGTCACGAGCTCCCCAGTGACTCAGCAGTAAGCCTGAAAGTTCATAATTCTAAACATCGGGTTTCGAAACCTGTGATTGATAATTAAGAAATTACTTTTCAGGACTCTGGGGTTATACTCGTTTGCCTTTAAACACCAGAATTCGCTTATTATGACTAATTTATCAGGTAACTGCTGGAATTCGCGGATTTGGTTTTTCTAAAAAAAATTACCATATCTTGAAGAGGCGCAAATTAAATTCGAGGGAGATTCGAACCCGCGACTTTACTTGCTGAAAAACTACTCTAGTAAACTACACTACGCTACCTACAACACCGTCTCTCTCATTTCCTGCAGAGTTGATAATATGAAAAAATTCTGATTTGGTGCCACTCAGTGTGAATCAATAAAACGTTTTTTTTTATTGCTTTGTATTCTGGTTCGAGAGTAAAGCTGGTGTTAAAACGTACCAGAGTAGAATTTGTACCCTTTCTGAACCACGAAGTTATTCCACATTGAGGAAGTAGCTCACAGCGTGCTAAAGTTGAAGCGTAAGTGTAAATGATTTGCGTATGACATTACTCTTTTTTATGCCAATGCTGGTTTGTCAAGAGCTGAGTAGTAGTTGAATCAGTGTGTTATGTTTGAGTATCTTTAATAAGATAGTGTGCTTATGGGCTTTGTTAACCAGTTATAAATTTGCGTGTCAACCACTAGAGCAGTGGTTCCCAACAAGGGGTGCGAGATAGCGTTCCAGGGGATGCGAGATAACATTTGTTTTGGCCACCTTCACCTTTATTCTTAAATAAATAATTACTGTGAGGGATGCGATAACATATTAGGGGTGCGGGGCATAAAAAAGGTTGGGAACAACTGCACTAGAGTGTCTGTTATGTCCCTGATGATCTCTGATGTTTAAATAAAGGTCTCGTCGGCATTGGATATCGCAGATTGATATTTTATTATACACTCTGTTTTATTTTCACTGGGGAATTTGTATTAATACTACTCTAGTCTCATACTAGAACCCCCTTTTTTTTTTTTACAATAAGCTAATTTAAATACGTCAGTTACATCATTTAACGATACCCCGAAACAGAGTATGACATTAGAGAAGACCACCGTAAACTTCCAGTAAAAAATAAGACACGAGTTTAAATTACATAGGAAAGTGCGTGAGAAGAGAAACACCTTGCGTGCTAGTTGCTATGTGGAACTGATAAAACATAGTTAGGACTCCCTTACGTGGAAATGTTCTATGTAAACATTGAGAAGTAAATCAAATAACACAGTGCTGTGATTTTAACAGCTAGCAAATTATGTTGTACGGTGTGTAAATAATTATTCATAAAATATTAATTATGCTATATTAAAATCCGCAGTTAATACAAAGCAGAAGTTATTAAAATATTCTGTTTCTTAGTTTACAGTATACTGGATCGTTTGTAACAGTAGCAGCTCGAAGCAGAGGTGATACTAAAATAAACAGAAAATCCCGAATATGGGATTTTCTATGTTTATTTTACGTTTTTAGGAATTATGATTTATCTGAGTTAAACATGGCAGTTATAAACTACAATATGCTTAATTAATTGAATAAAATCTTAACAGTTTTATTAATACGATCTTTTAACTACTAGGATGAGTGTATTGAACGTTAGTTTTTACCAACTACGTTACAAACTAAAAACAATGGATATTGGAAGAACTTTAACGCCTATTTAGAAAATCAATACAAATTTATCAGTGATATAGACATAATAATTGGTTTAAGTTTTACTAGAAAATAATAATTAATGACAAACTTGTTACTGTGTTGTTGTTTCTTAAGATTTTAACTAACACAACAGATAACGTTCGTCCTAAGCATATACTGTTTCATAAGAAAATCGTGTCTCTATTTGACAGGCTTATTAACGAAAAATATACCAAAGAAAAACACTGCATGGCTCTACTTCATTCATAAATGTTCGAAAAGTTTGTGACGTCTCAGGTTAGTAAAGATATAACAAACGTTTAAACAAGACTATTTCTTTGTTTGATGTTCGCGCAAAGCTGTATTAACACGGAAAGACCAGAGTGAAGGTCATCATTACCTACCACCAACTCTTCGGTTACTCTTTTACCAACGAATAAGGAAATTGATCGTCACAATGCAAGGGCAATCATGTTCAGAGGTATGGGATTTTCTACCCACAACGCTTAGATTGCGAGTCGAGCGCTTTAACCACCTAGCCATGCTGGCCCTCAAACGAGAGTAAACAAGCAACTACACTTGGTTTCCGGTTGCTTCTAATATTGTATACCGGTGTTATAAAAGCTGTCTTTCTGTCAACATGATATAAACACAGTTAATACCAATGTCAAAAACATTTTTGTGTGCTATTACTCCGATTACAACAAAAGGAGGGGAGAACTGATGTATTGTTGGGAGTGGAGCGAACAACCTACCGTTGATAACAATATACTTCCTGAATAAATATGTCGAAGAAAACCCGCAATTGAACTCTATAACGCATTTTAACAAATTATGCATAACCTAGCATTTACGCTTTTTGTAATATTGATTTTGTGTTACAATGCATACAAATATTTTACAAATAACGACTTTAATATATTTTATTATACTCTGAACTCATTTTAGGTAAACTTATTTAGTTGACCTATTATTTAAATAAATAACAGTCTTTAAATTTGTTAACATACAGCTTTTAAAAAAATAAGTTTTCTTTAGATATTTTAAAAGTAACTCTTTGGATCTATCTCTGTTAGTACAGTAAAAATATTCTATTTCACTATCGTACTAAAATGCTTTTATTTACTGTATTTAGATCTCTTTCTCCGAATAATGTTAGTAATGCTAATTTCGAAGCTAAATCAAAGTGAGATGATTTTTGAACTGTTATGCGAACAAAAAATATCAATCGCAAAATTGCACATTGTGTAGTATCTGTGTTCGAGTACCAGACCATTAATGTTATTAAGCAATATCAGCCGTTACTTATCTAGTACTGTTACACATTTATCACAACTAAAGGCCCGTTTAAGTAATATTTGTTGTTGAGCGATATCAGCCGTTCTTTAGCTTAGACCCTTCTAAGTATTGTTTGTTGTAGTTTGTATCTATGGCACTGACGGCATAATCAGTAAAAACTGTTGCTTCTTCTATTATGTAACTAAAGCGCCCGGGGTGTGCCTATAGGTGGTTCTGTAGGTTGGAGTTCCCTACTATGAAGTTTAGCACAAAAAAACATTTCTGTTGTACTTAATCCCCTTCCTTTTCTGCACAAATTTTTTGCTCGCTTCTGCTATCTCACAAATGAAACATCATTTAGTATACAGCGTTAACGATTCGTGTTGTAATAGCTACAACGCTAAAAATGCCGTTTGGTAAAATTTATTGTAAGATTACTTTAATAGAACTAATGGTTTCACTACTTCGCGTTGCTCATGTGCAGTGTGCGTTATTGTATTTTAGGTGCTATTTATTTATCATCATGATAAGATTCATGTCGTTTCTGGCGAACTAGTATTACGTAATAATCACAGCAATGTAGCTTTATTAAACACAGAGATACACGTCCCTCTTGTAAGAATGTCGTATTCATTTTGATAGTCTAAGGTTAATAAACGACCCTCACTGATGCGTCTGCGACAACAAATACATCTGTTACACTTCTATTCATTACGTTTTTTGTTTTGTTTTTTGTTAAAGAGATGTACATATACATATATATTGTTTCAGCTTACCTTATTTTCAATGGTTTCTTAAGGTTGATAGTCGATTTGTAGAAGGTACTAACCCTAATAGTATTCAACTGTAAGTAATTTACTCGAATCGTTTAATGGTAGCCAACCTTCTTGTTCGTATGACGGTTTTGCAACATTTGCGAGCTCTGTCGAATCAATGTTTCCAAGAGAACCCTTGGTTCTTCGAGTTGCGCATAGGAATCTAGAATCACGTTGCAAGTATCTCTCCACGTGCACACCTCTGTATGTAAGCTGAATACACGCTTTCGATGATGTGATATTCAACGGTTTTTCTTTGTCACGCAACTGATTATGCCTACATGTAGTAGGCGATTACGGTATTCCTTACACCTTGTTGCTTCCGACAACGACAACAAACCTAATAACGCACATAGCTAGACTAATGGATTCTTATATTTTTATTTGCAAGTGCAGATGTATCTTTTCAAAAGGTTACAAATCTTCTCTTTTACTTGAAAACGATTTTGAATTGCACGAAGAAAATTATGTGTAAAACAATTAAACATTTATATATATATGGTTTGTTTGTTTTGTGAATTTTGCACAAAGCTACTCGAGGGCTATCTGTGCTAGCCGTCTCTAATTTAGCAGTGTAAGACTAGAGAGAAGACAGCTAGTCATCACCATCCACCGCCAATTCTTGGGCAACTTTTTTACCAACGAATAGTAGGATTGACCGTCACATTATAACGGTGCGAGCATGTTTGGTGCGACCAGGATTCGAACCCACGACCCTCAGATTACGAGTTGAACGCCTTAACCCATCTGGCCATGCCGGATCTATATACACTGCTGGCCAAAATCTTAAGGCCAATGAACATAAAGAAAAAATACGCATTTTGCGTTGTTAGACTCAACCACTTATTTGAGTAGAGCTTTGAAAGATGAAAATAAGATTTAGGCCAGCAGTGTATATGGAAATGAGAACTTCGTAAACACGAGTGCTGTATTAAACCAATCACCACCATTAATTGTTGTTTCTTCGTTTGTTTCTAACCTCTAAGATACACAATGGGCTATCTATGCAATGTCCACCGCTAGGCTTAGTAATTAACATGCCGTATTGTGAGCCCGAGAGTTCCTATTTTGCGTCTTGTTGTCATAAAATCATGCTGCACTCTTTTGGGCCATGGGTGTGTTGTAATAGTGATGGTCAGATCTCATTATGGGTTAGAGCAGCCCAAGAGTTGGGGTTGATGCTGCTGACTGACTGTCTAGCTTCTAGTCTACCACTTCAAAATTAAGTGTGTTTAGCATAGCCATTCCTTTGTGTAGTCGAGTATACAGTGAAGATATCAATTCCGTTTCTTTATGTTTAAGGGAAGACACAATACGGCGTATTTTATACGGTATGAATTAGCTATATCAAAGTAAACAGTACGTTTCATGTTTCTGACCATGAACAAGTTATCTCAGAAGAAGTGCTCACATTTATGGATTCGTGAACTCATAATAGCAAAGTAAATGTTGAATTGAGAGATTCTGACATAAACTAATTATTTTAGAGTAAATGTTGTGTTTCAACTCCATGAACTAATTATATTAAAGAGAACGTTGTGAATTAGGTATTACAGAGTAAACTGTGTTTTAAATTCGGTAAATTAATCGTACCATTCATGTAGCCAACGTATTCTTTGACTGTTCTTATCAAGTACAAAATACTCAAGATACACATATTTACGCTTGACAAATGTATGCATACTGTTTTTAAAACTGAATTAAACTGAGATTATTTATGAATATCGTTGTTTCCGATGTAGTGACAAATATATTGACGTATTTTCTACAAGAAATATTTCGATCTTTAGCACAGATAGCAGATACAAACTAAAAACATTAATTTACTTCCTGGACGTGAATTTTTCGAATGATATATTGACCTATATATACAGAGTTGTTGTATCTACTACCTAAGAAATTCTGTTGGATTCTTTCGCAACGTTCTCGGAATTTTCATTCTGATATGTATTAAAAAAATAATAACTTGGAAACGCAAGAACGAAACAACTGATTGTAATGTAAACTTATTTTATCTTTTTCCGTCGGACCAAAATTATGAATCCGAACATTTGCGGTTTGTGTCCCATTGCTGCAACAGTCATACTTCTAATTCTTCATGAGGAGAAAAGTTTTATTGTTATTGTTTAACGTAAAGCTACACAATACACTGTTTGCGCTTTCTTCACAGCGGGAATTGAGCCCCAAAATATAGCGAATTTATATATTTTTGTATTTCTCGCTAAACTCTCGAGTGATTGACTTGAAGAAACAAAGCTAATGGTAATGCAAACCACCAAGTTTTGACCTACTTTTTTTTTTTTTTTACAAACAAAAGGCTGGATTATAAAGTCTCCACAGTTGATAAATGAAATATTTTTTTTAAAAAAAGCATATGTTAGTTGTTTTGATGAGTCTTTTACTGACACAGTAATTCTATATTTACAGAGGAATTCCAAGAACATGTAGCATTGGGCAAACATTTGTATTTTAGTAATTTAAAAATAATTTATTTTTCAAGAAAAAACGGCCCGGCATGTCCAGGTGGTTGATCTGAGAGTCACAGGTTCGAATCCTCATTTTACCAAACAAGCTCGCCCTTTCAGCCCTGGGAGTGTTATAACGTCAGGGCCAATTCCGCTATTCATTGGTTAAAGAACAGCCTGAGAGATGGTGGTGGGTGAGGACGACAATCTGTCTGGTATAGCACTGGCAAATTAAAAACAGCTAGCGCAGATATTTCTCGTGTAGCTTTGCGCAAAATTCAAGAGAAACCAGATCGACAAGAAGCACCATTCTTGGTGTGGCCCGGTTGCATTTCAAGTACTTTAAATTTAACAAAAAACGTTTCAATCCTATCCACTGTCAACTCGATAAAGTCATTATGTATTTGTTTGTTTAATTAATTAACTAGCTAATAATCAGTGATCTCTAGTTTGTTTGTTTTTTGAATTTAGTACAAAGCTACTCGAGAGCTATCAGTGCTAGCCGTCCCGAATTTAGCAGTGTAAGACTAGAGGGAGGGCAGCTAGTCATAACCACCCACCGCCAACTCGTGGGCTACTCTTTTACTAACGAATAGTGGTATTGACCTCATATTATAACGCCCACTGGTTGAAAGGGCGAGCATGTTTGGCGCGAGGGGGATGCGAACCGGCGACCCTCAGATTACGAGTCGCACGCCTTAACACGCTTGGCCATGTCGGGCCTATGTAATGTCGAGAAAACCCACTTGTAGAGAAACATTTTCTCAACCCAAACGAGCCGTTTTTACATATATATTTTTAACTAGCTAATACATAGATTTATTTCTTTTCTAATCATTATTTATTACATAAAAAGCCAACGTAATTATCTCTTTTTGTCGTAACGATTTCCCATGTACCTCTTTCTGGTAGTAACTAAAACCAATAAAAATAGGTTGTGTTCTTGCCAAACCGCTGACGTCTACGCCAAAGAGATTTGATTTATTGATTCAACTTAATTTATCTAATGCTTTATTTAATGTCAACGGTTTTTGTTTTCATTATTTTGAAAATTATATAAGCAGACCCATTTTGGTAATTATATATGCAGGTCCATTTTGGTAATTATATAAGTAGGTTCATTTTGGTAATTATATGAGTAGGTTTATTTAGGTAATTATATGAGTAGGTCCGTGTTGGTAATCATGCAAATAGATTCGTTTTAGTAATTAGGTAAGTAAGTCTATTTTAGTAATTATGTAAGTAGGTCCATTTTGGTAATTATATAAATAGCTCCATTTTGGTAATTTTGTAAGAAGGTTCATTTTTGGTAATCATATAAGTGGGTCTTTTTGAAAAGTTTTGCAACATTAAATATGGCATGTTGCTGTTTGTTAAATATTAACTCGAGTATTAGCCCAGCAAGGCCAGGTGGTTAGGTCGCTCGACTCGTAAACAGAAGGTCTAGGATTCAAATGCCCTTCGCAATAAACATGCTTGCCCTTTCAGCCGTTGGGGCGTTATAATGTAACTGTCTGTCCCACTATTCGTTAGTAGAAACGTAGCCCAAGAATTAGCGGTGGGTGATGATGACGAGCGGCCTTCCCTGCTAAATTAGAGATAGCTAGCACATATAGCCCTTGTGTAGCTTTTCGTGAAATTCAAAAACAAACAAAACCTCACGTGTTTGTGTTTTATGCTTTTATATGTTCACATGAAAATGTTAAGTGAAAATGGCTTCTTGAAACATCACGTTTGTTTGTTACTATTAGTTCGTAGGTTCTTGAAACACAATTTTTACTTTGGTACACACTCGTAACATGAGGGTCGCGGGTTCGCATCCCCATCGCGCCAAACATGCTCGCCCTTTCAGCCGTAGGGGCGTTATAATTTACGGTCAATCCCACTATTCGTTGGTAAAAGAGTAGCCCAAGAGTTGGCGGTGGGTGGTGATGACTAGCTGCCTTCCCTCTAATCTTACACTGTTAAATTATGGACGGCTAGCACAGATAGCCCTCGGGTAGCTTTGTGTGAATTTCAAAAAACAAATAAACAAACAATACTTTGGTACAATTAATAGACCAATTCTTGAAACACGAACGACAGTTTGGTATAATTATTTCGTGGAACTATCAGTGCAATAAAAATACGTCTTATAAATACACATCGTATATTGTAAAAATGGATATTATATTAACAAAAGAATCATTATATGAAACCTAATGAATTCAGAGAAAAACTAGTTGGAGTAAACGTATACTCTACTGTAATATTTTTCATTCAAAAATAGTAAGGTTATTAAACTAATCTCAACACCCATCAATAATTTCCATAATCGTAAGAAATATTTTAAACTGATGACATTTTAAACATTTTTGTAGGAAGTTTGATGTTTAGGTGTTACACACAGCTAAACATATTTCTAACGATTGTGCTTAATAGATATTAGACACATTTATGGGTAGCCTGTTGATAAAAATTATCTTCAAAGCTAAAATACTACACTAGAAGATGTTTCTTCATTGAACAGTGAAATAGAACTAAATAACATTGAAAACATTGGGCCTGTAAACCAGATGAAACAATCAGGGATATTGAATGAATATTTTAAATAACGTTTTCAAACTGAGATGTGACTGTCATGTGCTAGAAACGCTGTAAGGTCGGAAATTACCAGAAAGACTGTAATGTGAGAAACAACTAGAGAACTGTGATATCGGAAACAGCTAGAGAAACTGTAATGTGAGAAACAACTAGAGAACTGTGATATCGGAAACAGCTAGAGAAACTGTAATGTGAGAAACAACTAGAGAACTGTGATATCGGAAACAGCTAGAGAGACTGTGATGTGAGAAACTAGAGAACTGTAATATCGGAAACATCTAGAGAGACTGTAATGTGAGAAACAACTAGAGAACTGTAATATCGGAAACAGCTAGAGAGACTGTAATGTGAGAAACAACCACAGAGAATGTAATATGAGAAACAACCACAGAGAATGTAATATGAGAAACAGATAATGAAACTGTAATATTGGAAACAACTAGAGAGACTGTAACAACTTCTTATTCTGGCGAGGTTCTTCCGTTTCCAGCTAGACAGTAACTGACATGAACAAAATAAGATAGTTACTGATACATATTTTAAATCTCATAAACTAGTGTAACTTTCTTTAAACAAGGAACCATATATTGATGAAGAATTGTTGTTGTTGTTTGTTATTAAGCACAAAGCTACACAAAGGGCTATTTGTACTCTGACCCCCACGGGTATCGAAAACAGGTTTCTAGCAGTGTAAGTCCGCAGACATGCCGCTGTGCCGCTATGAGAGGACATTTATTTAGGGGCAGAGATACTACTAATAATGATATTATGTTGATTTCCAAGGAAAACAGTGGAAAATATTCAGTAACTTGTTTTTATGTGTTGTTATGTGTATAGAATAATAACAGCCGTAAGTTTATATTACCTATCACTGGTAATCTGAGGGTCGCGGGTTCGCATCCCCGTCACGCCAAACATGCTCGCGCCCTTTCAGCCGTGGGGGCGTTATAATGTACGGTCAATCCCACTATTCGTTGGTAAAAGAGTAGCCCAAAGGCTGGCGGTGGGTGGTGACTAGCTGCCTTCTCTCTAGTCTTACACTACTAAATTAGGGACTGCTAGCACAGATAGCCCTCGAGTAGCTTTGTGCGAAATTCGAAAAAACAAACAAACCTATCACTGTACTGTTTTTTTCCCATAAGCAACATAAAGGCCTTTATATTTGTAGCCTTTCTAATTCTAGTAAATAGACTACAGGAGAGATAGTTAGTCAACAGAACCCCCTGAGCCTTAGACTGCTCTTGTTTGAGAAAAGAGTTTGACTGGCAATCTTATAGCACATCCACGGCCTCAAATATGAAACACATTTCTGCAGCAAGGGAACGAATACTTGGATTCAAAGTTTGGCCCCAAAGCTTAGCCTGTGATTAAGTATCAATAATTTTATGAAGATCTATAGAAATATTATCCTTCCTGATAAACAAATAGACGTTGTATTCCAGATATTTGCTATAAAACAACAAGATTTACTTAGGTAATTTCCCCCCAGAAGAAAAGAATCACCTCGTTAGAGTTAAAAAGTAAAAAAGTATTGAGGTTTGAGTAATACGACCAGATAATTCTACTGCTAACAAATAATCTGGAATTAGGTTTGGTTACTTTAAGAATAACACATATTGAAAACTAAAGTTAATTATCAGATTTCTTAAATAATGAATATGTTTACTAATAATATATGAAAAGAATATGACGAGGTAATAATTATAACCATAAAAAGATACGACGAGAGAATTATTGCTATCTCTACCGTGTAGAACTAATGTATGAACAGAAAATATGACGAAAGAATTGTTGCTATCTATACAATATAATGTGTTTCTTAAAACTGAAATCAAACAAAAATATGTCTATGTTTTAAATGTAAAATAAAAGTTTCAGAATGTTCCAGAATGCTCTTACCTATTATATTACACTTCGTATTATGCATTCGAAGAGAAACCGAGACTCTTGTGTAGTGGTTTCATAAAGTTTATTTTTTATCCAGAGTAATCGAAACGTGCCATTAACAGCCATTTCCTTAAATTTTAAACAACAAACTTAAATTGTATTTTAAATCGAAGTGTAACGTCAGTCCACCGCTAGTACAGCGGTAAGTCTACGGATTTACAACGCTAAAATCAGAGGGTTCGATTTCCCTTCGGTTAGACTCAGCTTTGCTATAAAAAAACAACACACACACGTGTAAGGTGAAACATAAAACTTTACATGAAGCAAATTACTGATAAAAACATTAAATTTAACATCACGACGTAAAGTATCCTACAAACACCTTTGTATCTACCTTTTCATAATACTATTGGTCGAGGTATATCCACTTCTATATAACATTATCCAGACAATGTATATCTATATTGTAGGGGGCAGACCAGAAGGTTAGCGGTTGGAGTCCGACTGTTACTACCAATCACAATTTATTTATATCAGATGAGGATTACAATGGCGAGTAGAACGTACAAGCAACAACTCGATGAAGTTTACAGTTAAAGTAAATAATTTGACTTAAAGGGTAAGGTTCAAAACACTGAACCACATTTAATGTACTTTTCAAACATTTTCTGTTGTAGTCAATTCGCAGAATAACTTGGATTAAACTAGCAAAACTCTTTTAATACAACTAACGAATGTCAATACTAAATTGAATTGACCTTTCGTTAACTATGTCACTCAATGCTACGGAAGATAGCAATATGTTACTTATAGCGAACTTAGACGAGAAACTCTGGGTAGCTCCATCACAAGGGTAGTAATTTTTCACCTGGCTCAATCTTCTCTCTTTACTATCTGCAACATACTGCTCCGACGGCTGTCGAGTCTCTGGCTTCTTCTTCTCAACTGCAGTTTCTTCTCGACTCTTCGACTTACTTTCGAGCCTCAAATGTAGGATTTTGTACTAAACCCTCCTAATATTCTTACAATCTTCCAAATAGTGTACACAACTACTCGCAAGTAGGTTTGACACTTGACTGGTTATTTCGCTTTGATTATTTCATAATTCTCAAAACAAGAACTTAAACCAGTTATTCATTCGTTGCATACAAAGTCGGTAAATCTACAACCTTTACATACATTTTTTATATGGATACTGCATTAAAGTTCCGACTTATTCCTTTCTTGGAAACTTTTAAGCACGATAATGTGAACATTCGCCGTAGCTCTCTCACTGCTGAAGTGACGCCAGTCGGTCGAGCACGATCTAATTTCCCTTTCCTAACAAGGCGTTTTTGACCTTTCTTCTGACCTCTATACCATCGTTTGGGAAATAGTACATAAACAGATGTTTCTCAACACGTTTTTCTTCTTGGTCAGTCGTTGTTTTATAATCATATTTATGCCTTTGTTAGCATGTATTATTTTTCTCCATATCGCATATAATTGTTCAAATCTTGATGCATTTGAAATGCTTAAAAATGCTACAAATGCTTCAATGCTACCTGGACTATGTATATCCATATATATGCAAAAACGGCTCGTTTGGGTTGAGAAAATATTTTACGTAGAAGGTCGAAACGTTGTTCGCTCTTCTATGTAAAATATTTTCTCAACCCAAACGAGCCGTTTTTGCATATATATTTCTCTACAAGTGGGTTTTCTCGACATCACTGATTATGTATATCCATCTCTATATAACATTGTTGGTCCAAGTATATACGCTTTCATGTTGCACTATCTAGACCATGTACATCCATCTCTATACAACACTGCTAAATAATATATTTCCACCTCTAGATAACATTGTCTGGGCCATACGTATCCTTTTCTACACCCTTGTGCAAATTAATTGAAACAAGACGGAAAATCACGACTTTTTAAATTTTTTGCGTTTTATTTCTGATAATCCAAAAATTACTCACAAATTAATAAATGATATGACCACCTTTATTTTTCAGAAGATCATTAATCCGCTTTGTCATCAAGTCCACGAGTTGACTGCAATCTTTACTAATTTTTGGATCGCGGTACCACACCTCAATTATGGCCTCAATTAGCTAATCTTTCGTAGTAGTCTTTCCCGGAAGTCTTTCTTTACAAATCGCCCAAAGATTTTCAATGGGATTAAAGTCCAGAGAGTTTCCAGGCCAGTCCAGCACCTTTATTCGCATTGTAGTCATAAAATTCTTCACAAGTTTCGATGTGTGGCACGGAGCCAGATCTTGCTGAAAAATGCCAGATCCATCTGGAAATCTCTTTTTGAATTTTGGAACGATTCTTTTCTGCAAAACTTCGATGTACTGTGATCCTCGCATCATACCTTCTACGATATGTAAGCCTCCGACGCCATAGTAGCTGATAAACCCCCAAAACATCTCTTTCAAGGGATGTTTTACGAACTGATTGATGTGATATTTTCGAAGTTTCTCACCTGGGGATCTGCGAACATGCAAGTTCTTTGACCCTGTACGAAGAAATGAGTCTAGTCACTGAATAACATCTTTCTCCGTTGTTCTTGCGTCCAGCTCTTGTATTTCAGACCCATTGATACCGTTTTTTCTTCATTAAGTTGGTAAGAAGTTGGTTTTTGACTGGTCTCCTTGCCCTTTTAATGCAATTTCGAATGACGTAATATTTCTCAAAATTTCGTCATATATCCCAAAAATAGATCGACCGTACTGCAAAACACAGCTAATGACGCTGTCTGTGTGGAAAAATGACTATTAAAGGAAATCAGCGGGTCCAGCGAGCCTACACCGGTCGCTATGCTGAAAATATTGTAAAATGACCATTTGCTTCAATTAATTTGCATAAGGTTGTATGTATCATTGCCTTGAGTAAATATATATCCACTTCTATATGACATTGTCTGAACCAAGTATATTCAGCTCTTTATAACACCGTAGACCATGTATGTCCGACTCGATATAATACTGCCTGGACCACGTATGTCCACCCGTATGTAACACTGCCATGACAGTTTGATATCTTATACCACAACTATGAAACGTTGATCAGTTTCAAGTTTCAGAAGTGTAACGACATATTCAACAGGTCTTACTGCTTTTATTGTTCGTTTGTAGAAACTGAACTTTTCACTAAAAGATTTGTTATTTATTAACGTGAAAATAAAATCGTTAATTTTAAGTTTGAAACCATCCAGTCGTTGATGACGAGAAATCCAATTGAAGTGAAAATGTATTCTTGAGATAGCTGGTATGGATATTAGCACTTTAATTAAAGTAAAGTACGGAACAACGTTCCAACCTTCTTAGGTCAGCTTCAGGTTAACAAAAGTTTCGATCTTCTTAAGTCATTTTCAGGATAGCAAAAAGTTAACAAAAACTTTTGCTAACCTGAAGATGACCTAAAAAGGTCGAAACGTTGTTCTGTACTTTATTTTAATTAAAATGCTAATACCTATACCAACTATCTCGAGAATACACCCAGTCGTTGGTTTCACGTTTTATTTACTTGTTAAAATATCCCCCCTTTTTTTTTTTTTTTTTGGTTAGAGAAAATACAATGGTAACAGAAATGAAACACTTAATCCTTTGTTATCAAACGAAATGGGAATAATAACTTACTTAAAACCTTGGAGTTAAAACTGCTTTAACAAACAAGTCTTATTAGCTTGAGGCACACGTGTTCATCAGCATATGGAAAGTAACATACCTAACATTTTATGGTATCAAATGAGTTTATTTGTTTTGGGCCATATGGCAAGGAAGCCAGCTCAGGAATATAGGAGAAACCGTACAGATGTCATTTATAGTTAAGCATATCAGATGGGAAGTTTTGTTTGTAAATGAAAATAACCTTTAGGAGGACATAATAATTTGATAGGTATTGAAAAACACTAGACTTCGCCAAAAGACGTAGATATTGCGTAGGAGTATAGGGGTGTCATCCATCAGGAGAGAAAATTACATTGTAAAGCATAATAACATTTGTATCTTACAGTTTTGAATAGTAAAACTACATTGGTTAATCATTTGATATTCCTAGTGTTGTCGCTCCCTTGTGACTCGGTCAGGTATAGCCAGATGGTTAAGGCACTCGACTCGTAACCTGAGGGGCGCGGGTTCGAATCCCCGTCGCACTGAACATGCTCGGTCTTTCAATCATGGGGCGTTATAATGTGACGGTCAGTCCCACTATTCGTTGGTAAAAGATTAACCCCGGAGTTGGCAGTGGATGGTGATGACTAGCTGCCTTCCTTCTAGGTTTACACTGGGCCCGGCATGGCCAAGCGTGTTAAGTCATGCGACTCGTAATCTGAGGGTCGCGGGTTCGCATCCCTGTCGCGCCAAACATGCTCGCCCTTTCAGCCGTGGGGGCGTTATAATGTTACGGTCAATCTCACTATTCGTTGGTGAAAGAGTAGCCCAAGAGTTGACGGTGGGTGGTGATGACTAGCTGCCTTCCCTCTAGTCTTACACTGCTAAATTAGGGACGGCTAGCACAGATAGCCCTCGAGTAGCTTTGTGCGAAATTTCAAAACAAACAAACAAACAGGTTTACACTGTTAAATTAGGGACTGCTACCGCGGATAGTTCTCGTGTAACTCTGCGCGAAATTCAAACCAAATCAAACCCTTGTGACTAAGCGGTAAGTCGAAAGACTTATAATACTAAAAATTAAGTTCAGTAGTATGGTGAACAGAGCACAAATAGCCGATTCTATAGCTTTTTGTCAGTTGCAAACAGACATTGTGTTGCCACGTTTTTCTAAAGTTCCTCCATTCACTTATCTTTTATTGCTTTTCTTTATAGCTGGGTTATGTTTCTAAGTCTAAATTTTAGATTTCTACATGATTGGCCAGTATAACGTAGACCACAGTTAGAAGTAATTTTTGTAAATATCACAGTTTTCTATTAATGCAATTTTATCTTAAGAATAACCACAAAGGGATAAAGTTCAACTAGAAGTAAAAATGTTATTCGGCAGATAATATATTTTTTAAACACTTTATAAAAAAAATCGTTTCAATATAATATTCTTACTATTGACTATATGTCTAGTAGTCTGCGATATGTTTAACCTATTGCAAAATTTATTGTATATTCTATTATTAATATTATTGTTAAATTAGCTTCCATTGGCAACATGTTTTAAGAAATTCAGTTCTGACAATAGATCTCCTTCATATTAATTCAAGACATGCGAACGAACTCACGTGGTAAAACGGAAATTATTTGAAAAGAGGAATGACACAACCTTTTGTTTGGTGGCAACGGAAAACAGTTTTCTATAAGCTGAAGTAGCCATTACATTACCTCTCTTTTGACCTTATTATGAAAAATTATAATTGTGTCTTCATTTACTCTAGCGCAAAATTCGTATTTTAATAAGTCATTCAGTTTATTAACACATTCTTTCTTGTCTAATATAACATCCTTTTCCCCTTTCTTCGTTTTTGTGACAGTTCTGGGCTTATTACTTTTAATGAAATTTAACTGTTTTAACTCACGGACATTTAATTTCTTCCTTATATTTAAATCTGATAACTAATTTACTACTTCTGTTCTAATAATAGTATAACTAATGCCAAGAAGTTTTAAGTTAACAGTGATAACGAAGTCTTGTTTAGACGACCAGTATCACTGATAAAAAAAACAAACAAACCTGATTTAAGTTTGTTCTGATGTCACATTCTCTTGAGACAAATTTGTCATATTAAGACTAGATAAAAGTTTATTGTGAACAAAATTTATGATGGACAGACTCGCTAGAAATATTTGAAAATTTAAATTTAGGTGGAGATGCGAGGCCCAGAAGTTGTAGAAATTCATTTGTAGGAATTAGTATTAAATAACGGAGAAAGATGGCAGCACAAGGCAAGTCAAATGATTATTCAAAGCGTTTGTATCATGCAAAATAGTAAGATATAAATATTAGCGTATGTTTTCACAATGCTGTTTTCTTTTCTGATTATAATGGGTCTGTTACTCACAGAAACGTGTTGATATTTTGGTTAACTTGTTTGTCTTAGAACAAAGCCATACTGGGCTGTCTCTCGTGTCTACTAGAGGGAATTGTACACCGGATTTTAGTGTTAATCCGTAATCTTATCGCTGGTCTACTGGCAGATGGATGTAATAGTAGGACCTTCAATAATTTCTAAACTATTGTGTACTTTTAAATATTGTTTTAACTCCTGTTTGTATCGTTTTTAATTGAAAAATTAACACGGAAATATACAGAAGGTAGAGTAAGTTATGGCAAAATTATTTTGGTGATTCACTACGTCGCTACAGTTCATTTAACCACATATAGTGATACTCTGTCTTGACACTATCATTACAAAGCAATCTTCATGTTAGTTTGTCATGTCCATTTCGATAGCACTTTCAAATAGAAATACGTAGACGCTACATATGGTAACTTAACCGTTATATTTCTGTTCACCAGCTGCTTGAAATAGTCGGTGATTGAACCGATATGTCGAGAAAAATGCTTGTGAAAAAAATTACTTGTGTTACTATTCCAAAGTTTGAACATATTCTTAGCTCAGTTTTATTAGATCTAGTTTCATTTCACAAGTGAAAATTACGAGTAAAAATTAAATCTGCTATACAATATAGTGTTGTTAACTCTCCCTAGTTATATACCTTTCTTATTCTACAGTATATATACTCTCATCTTGCTCGTGTATATACACGACACTGTTTGTCTTTACACTGGTCATTGGAACAACAAATAAACAATTATAGCTAAGCAATATTTAATTTTCGTTCAAGTGGATCTCTACATTTCGGGTGGTTTCTCGATGTCAAACAACTTAGTCTTGCAACGCTGAGAAAATGTATTATTGTGTTAAATTGTTCGAATCAAACATATGAATGTTCAACCTACTTATAATACTAACAAAAATACACCAATGGGGACTATAATTTATTTTTTTTATTTTTTATAGAATTGGAAATGACTATGGAAATAGTGAACAGAACAAGCATATAATGTAAATATTATATTATCTCCCCTATTGTATCTAAAAGAAGTACATGCGAATATCCAAAATAAACAAAGACAATATAAACAAGAACATGAAAAAATATTTTATGTTGATTCCGAATTAAATTAGTACTAAATTCAAAAATAGTTGTTCACAAGAAAACTGATGGTTAGGGCAGAATTATTGGATTTGTATAAACATTATGAGATATTTTATCTAGTGTAACTGTGTAGGCTTCTATAAACATATGGAGATTTTGCTGCACGTTATCAATATAATTAGTAACACAATGTCAGATGCGAATAAAGAGCTATAAATACCAACGTAATTTGTGATTGTTTTATTGTCCCTGTGGCTTCCTTTAATTTTGTCTTCGATAGAGGGCAATATCATATCAACAGTAATGCAATTCTCTCTCTTCAACCACAAACAGTTCTCTTTATCTATAAAGTTTACCTTCTGTCTTGTTTTAATTTTGAAATGAATTGTTGGGAAAACAGCTTTCGTCACTTTTCTTTAGAAATAATATAGGGAAATAATTAAATTCATGAACAATATTGCAAATCACACGAACATATTACTTGCATGTCTTTTGAGCAGTTTTATGAAATTGCGTGTAAGGCGTTATTAAAGCTGTGTCTGCTTACTACAGCAGTTGTTGGATATTTGGATGAAATTTTGAACTCCTTTAATGAAAGATGATATTACTCCAGGATTATTGAATGCTACGTACGATATATAAATGAGATTGGAACGGCTTATTCCACCACTTCGTTTAAGTGTTTCAATAAATCAAATGATTAGTTTCTACATATATTAAATATTCCATAAAACTCTCTTGTGAAGTAATTTCATTAAAATAATATATTAATTGTACATTTCAGAGAAAAATAGAAAAATAAACTATGCAAAGATACCCAAGAATAACAAAACGAGGAAGACATGTTCTAATTTAAAACACATCCTCGAAAGTTACAACGGTTTGTGAAGTGTAGGAAAGTAGTTTTAAACAGTAAAACAAATCCTTGCCAATTACAACGTTTTGTGAAGTGCATTATGATAATGTTACTTGACTCAATACTGCCTAAAAGTGCACTTGACTTACTCTCGCGAAAGACGCATTTGAAAACTGCTAAGGAAAAGAGAAGAAAAGTAAATAATAATAATAATAACAAAATCACGCACATACAAGTCAAGTGTACTTGTAAGTTGCTTTATTCAGTATTGTTCTTCTTGTGATTTTATTTTAGCTCAAAAGAGAAAAGGAACAAGAGCACTTGACGCACTTGCTCTAATAACCATGTGTGACTTGACTCATTACTGTGGTAGCCATATGTCACTAAACAACTTGCTTCTCTAAGTTTTTGAAATCACCTAATCTCAAAACATTAAGACACAAGACGGTGTGTAGTGTGACAAGAACACCCTACAGGAGGCACTATGTGTTATTAACAGGAGTGCTAGTTTAGCAATTTCCCAGTGTCTTTAGCTCAAACTTTGGTAATTCAAATTATCACATATTTTTAAAAAATGAGCTATACTGAACCCTTACTTCACGTAAAAAATTTCAAGCAATCCATTAAGAATTACACTAAATATAAAACCTTCAATTTTGATTAAATTTTCTTCGGCCTCCGCTAGTACAGCGATATGTCTACGGATTTACAACACTAAAATCAGGGGTTCGATTCCCCTCGGTGGGATAAGCAGATAGTTTGATGTGGCTTTGTTATAAGAAAACACACACACTGTCTATTTTCTTCTTTGCACCGAATCTAAAGAAAATTTACTTGATAGAAAACCATTTAACTTGTATGGATTGCTTTTAAACTTAATAAGCTAATATATCTCTATATAATTTATAATTAGGTGTCAACTTTGGTCTAAATATTAGACACGCCTACAGAGTTATTCAATAAAAACTGTTCAATTTTGACCAAATGTTTGTGTACGCTTACGCAAAAAGTCAACTGAGCTCTTGGTATGAAATTTTTACTACAGCTTTATCTTAGAATAAAAGTGGACTGTTTCTAGCGTTTTGTTATTTTGATTAAAGATGACTCATCTAACGCAATAAAACTATAAGATGAAAGGACGCCAAGATACATAAATACTTATTAGGCCAAGTAAATTAGATTAGCAGCTTCTTGCTCAAACTTTGAAAAGAATCACACGAGTGGACGGTTATCATTTATTATTCACTGTCAACGTTTCAGCACAAATTCGCTACGATTTATGAAATTATGCTAATTAGAGATCGTTTAGCGTCACATAATATTAGCTTTAACAATTAGCATAAATAATAATACTTTATATGTATGTAAAAAACGGCTGGTTTGGGTTGAGAAAATTTGTTATGCACAGAAGCGAACAACGTTTCGACCTTCTTCGGTCATCGTTAGGTTCTCAACCAAAACCAGCCGTTTTAACATATATATTTTTCTCTACAAGTGGGTTTTCTCGTCATCACTGATACTTTATATGGCTGTACCTTTTGGATGACAAGAAACTATACATCTAAATTCTATGGTATTACTATAAAGGAAACTATTAATACTTTAGAAGGGAAGACTACCGCCATATATTTTAAGGAATCTGGTTAGTGATGTAAAGTATAAGTCTGTTCCGAATAATGGGGTTGCGATCCTGCAGTTAATGTTGGTTACTGTCGAGCGCCACTTTCTTACTTGATGTGATTTGTTGGTGTGTATTGACAAAAAGTCACTGTAGGTGCGAAAAAACAAAGGTATAGTTAAAAAAGGATTGAACGTGTAACTTAAAAGAATGAAACAAAATTGGCGGCCACACTGGTAAATACACTTATAACATTGATAAGAACTACACAGAAAATATTCATTCATTAGTTAGCTAAGGCCTACCCATCTTTATGCCCTAATTTGAACAAAATGCGTGGCTGTTATTAGTCTGCTTCCGGCTCTTCGATAATTTTTTAATGGTAAGACACTTTCTCATGTATTCTACGTGATAATATCTAGTTAAACAGTAATGAGTACAGTGTAATTCTTGGGTTCAAATAACACGTAAAGTACGTGAAATCTAACCAAAAAATACGTGAGCGAGAAAAAACCTCGATTTGTGGTGTTATAAGTCCTCAGCCTTACCGGAGAGCAGTCACAGGTTTGCCTTTCTTCCCAGAACTTAAGTAGTGCATAAAATTAGGCAATGAGTAATCATAATAGTTATATTTCGTTAACCCACGTTAAGTATTCATGATCGATTTTTAGTGTTATAAGCCCTGCACACTTATTTCTGGCTCCCTAATGGCTTAGCAGTAAGTCTACAAGCCTACAACGCTTAATTCCGTGATGGGCACAGTTCAAAGAGCCGAATATATAGCTTTATGCTCACTTAACACCCGACAAACAAACTGAAACAATTGTTTAGCTGACTAATAAGGAAGCTGATCGTTTGTTTGTTGTTTTTAAGCCTAAAGATTCATAATGGGCTATCTGTGCTGTGTCCACCTCAGGTCTCGAAACCCCATTTTAGAGTTATTAGCCCTGCAAAGTTGTCGATGAGCCACAGGGATACGAGAACAATTTTTAAGAAAAGAGAATTGTAATTGTGGTTATTCAAATGTAACACTTTCGAGATTATTGTACATATATTCCATACACTACACAAGATACCATATGGGAGCGTTTCGTTAACCAAGGTTGATTACGTAATAAAAATTTCTTTTTAGAAAGTTCCAATACGTCGCAGGAAGTGGATAGATCACCAGATTTAGTATGCAAATTCATTAAGCTCACCTTGAGGTATATGCAAATTTGCAGTTTTGCGTTTTGAGGTTTTCATAGGCATTTTTACCACTATTTCGGCCCTTCTTCATCAATTTTTACCAAATTTGGTATAGAGGTTTGTTTGGTCAGTATAGAGATTCATGTAAATTCGCTGTTTTGCTTTATGTGTTCTGCAGTTTTTATGGACTTTTTTTACAATTACATATAAGGTGAGCAACCTTTCATGACATAAACTAACCGTTGATTAATTATGAATTTACACAACTTCCGTCCAGAGAACGGATATTCTATCTAGTGGTAAGTAGTTAGTTTCAAATCGGCAAAGGCTACCGAATGGCACATTAGGATAATGAGGTTCTACAACAATACGTTCATAAAATATTGCTACGCAGCGAAAACAAAGAACAGCAACATGGTCATGCCATAAAACCAGTAGCATTCTTCACAATGTAAATCTTCTTTTACTAGTTACAGTCACTAGATGTCGCTGCCAATGATTGAACAATATGAATAAAAACAAAATCTATCTGTTCCGTTATAAATTAAATATCAAGCTGATATTGTTTAAAAACGACAAGAGTAATTACAATTGTAAATAAAGTTATTAATAATGATTAATAGTTTTACTGCTTTGAATACGTTTCGACCATAAACCTACTTTGTACACAAGGTGTAATTCCGTTAGCACTGACTGCATGATTGAAGCAGGCTTACCGCAGTGTTGTATTTTATTTTTATTTTTTTAGTACTGAAAGAAGAAGTACTGGTTATCTTATAAGAATTTATGGAATAACCAAAAAATAATTCTTTTTTTATTTTTTTACATTGGTAATTGTCTAAGTTTTTATTTGAATGAAAGCTCATGTGTGGTATGCTGCATGAATATCGTCGATAGTATACCCTATGTCCTGGTTTGATACAAAAATTTAAACCCTTATCTACTCTACTAAATAGTAAAGCTAGAAAATATATACATATATGTTTTCTTTGATAATTTGTTTAGAAGATAATTAATATTGTCACTAACTATTTCTATGTTATTCATGGAAGAGCTAAGAAAGAGAAATCCAAAATTATAAATGAATTCAAATTGGAGCCTCAGACATACAGGAATGAAACAAAAATATCGTGTATTTTAAGTGAACATTTAATACAAATGTACGAGTTATGATAATATTAATAGTTAATTTTTCACAATGGCTGTTTGTATCTTCACGTGCTTCTGCTTTTATGAATAACTGTGAAAAGAGTAGCTTCAGCTTCTCTGGAACTAGTAGCTGTATGTTTTAAGTCTTCACATTCACGTGTACGTCAATGCTGAAACACCTGTGCATTGACTAATATGAAAAGTTTGAGATGAACTTCCACTTTTGTCTGCCAGTGGCACAGCGGCAAGTTTACTGGATTACAACGCTAGTCCATGATTCGATTCCCCGCGGTGAACACCGAAGATCAACCCAGTGTGCCTTTTTTCTAATGAACAAACAGTCTTTTACTTGCCTGAACTTTGCAATAATTTTGAATGTTAAAATTAACTGAAAGTGACTTTCAAATGTTTGACTAGGTAATAGAGATTTTCAGTGACTTTAAGTTTTTAGTATGGCATAACAAAAAAATGACATTTTTAATATTGAAAGGTATAAAGTTTAAATTAATTTCTGATAATGCTGACATCTCTTGATGAATTGGAGTACTTACCGTTTTAAAACTTTATTACTTAAAACTATTAGTTTTTTTCAAAATTATTAAATGTACAGCTACAGAAACTGTATAGGAATGTCAGTGGTATATCTATTTTACAGTATAAAGATAATAATTTAGAACCAAGAAACATTTATTTAAGCGCGTTACATAAATTATTTAAGGTGTTTTATCATATTTTTTCATATTTAATCATATGAAACACAGGAAAATTAAATCAAGAAAAAAATTTAATATTTTAATTGATGATAAGAAACATTTAGTAATTTTATGGATGTTATTGTATATTTATGAGACATAACTCTTAGTAACTGCGTTACTGTTAGACGAACATGGCGTTCTGGTTAATAATGAACTGTGGAAAATAAACACAAAAATCTTGTCTCTACTTTATCGGCAGTGGGTGCGATACAAGTAGAAGCAAATCTTAATATTCGTGCTAACAAAAGTAGCCGAAACGTTGATTGTGCATGGTAATCTTTCACTTCAAAATCAGCGATGACATCCTGATGATGGCTCTGATCCTCTTGCATGAATTTGTTTCGTTTGTTTGTTTGAAAATTTCGCACAAAGCTACTCGATGGCTATCTCTGCTAGCCGTCCCTAATTTAGCAGTGTAAGACTAGAGGGAAGGCAGCTAGTCATCACCACCCACCGCTAACTCTTGCCATGCCGGGCCCTCTTGCATGAAACTGAACAACAACAAGGAATACGATTTGTTTTTGTGATGGTGAGAAACCACTTACTATTTTTACAGTGTTATTACTGAGATGACTAGATGAAATTGGTGATTTTACAGTGTTGTTATTGTAAAGTTGAGGCACATTTGGCGATACTTATAATGTTTTTATTGTGACTACTTTCCTTTTAGGGTTTGTCTCAGCACTCAGTGTAGTAATGACTTAGTTCATAACCGAGACACAAAAGCACTGCAATAGTAAAAGATGGATTACATTTAATGAAACGAAACTATGAAATATTTAAAAGTTCTCTGCCAATGATCTAGTGATTAATGGAACAGGTTGTGTGTTTGATGTTCTATGGTTCACACCTCTTTACCGCAAAAAACCAAATAAAAAATTGCGAAACATGTTGTAGATCAAATCACTAAGAAGTTAAATACAGATATATATATATATGTACACCATTGTCGATACAACGTTTCGAACAATGCCTTTCTTGAGGTATCACTATCTGAACTGTAACTTCGTAAACGAAAACATTCTAAAATCGAGGGCTACGTGACGATGTGACAAATGAACGCATATAACAATCCTTATAAACACTTAAAGCAATACGAAGTTGTATATACATATATATTAATTTGTTTTACTCTAAAAATGTATTCAATGTATGTGAATTGTTGCTGACTATGTCGCACTTTTCCATTACATTGTACAATATTTGTGAAGTTAAATATAATAGCCTTAACTTATAACATATTATGAAACTATAATTTAGCCTAGCGAGCTGATTATAGTAACTATATTGCTGCAAATGTTATAAAATGTAATAACAAAAGATTCTCACATGTCCTGTTTTAAATGTTTCTCACCCTTTTACTTACTTAAATTCGTTTTGTAAAGTAAAAAAAAAAATGTAATTTATCTATTAACATGTACTAAACGTAATATGGAATATGCGGGTCAAATTTAAACCCATTGCATATACGTATAAATTTACATGGATCTCAAGTTAAAAAAAAACAATTTAATAAATTCGATTGAATTAAAACATTTTAGAATTTACCTTTGTACGTCTGTTATTAGAAATTGTTTATGAAAACACAAATAGACCTCGAAGAAAGAACTCTACATTTTAAGAACATTATAGTCTTATGGATGAAACAAACATTTTGACAACTCTACTGCTTTGAATTTGAGTAATGATTACTGTCTTGCTAAATGTTTTACAGATAATTTTCATAAAAATAGAAAACTAGAGGTAAAAGATATAATAAATTAAAATGGATTAATTTTTCAGAAAAACTTATCAACTTAATCTTCCCAAAATAAGAGCATTACTTAATCTAATAAAAATTCTGATTTTCGAAACGATCATGCTAAACACTTACTTGTACATATTATAAGATATTGATTAAAAGTAAATGATTTATCAAGTTTTGAAAAAGATAAACTGCAAATCAAACCTTTATAAATTTTAGACAAAGTATTCAATGACTTGTAGATTCCTAAAATTATTCATCAATCTATAAAAAATAATATTTGTCCTGTCCTTGTATAAACTTAAAGCCTAGTTTTAGATATAAATACAAAGTTCCAATTGTTCAACTATTATATAATAATAAAAGTTTTTAACTAATTTAAATGTAGATAAAGTTAATAACTTACCTTGTGAGTGTGAAAGTAGTTTATTTATTGATACTTTTTCTTAAACATATTGTTAGTGGTAACATGAAAATTATAAAATATAAAGTGAAATACTTAAAAAAATTATCTAAATCAGAATAGCCACAAAATGTAATAAGAAGAATATTCTAAAATCTATTGCAAACAATATTAATGAATATATTTTAAAACTTAACTATACTAAATTTTATCTACTGAGATGGTTTCTGGAATGGAAGTTGTATGTACTTAAAAAATAAAAAATAATCCTATATAAAATCAAAGAAACACCATATAGATTTATTATAAAATCAAAGAAACACCATATAGATTTATTATGAAATCAAAGAAACACCATATAGATTTATTAGAAGCTCAAAAAAACACCATATAGATTTATTATAAAATCAAAGAAACACCATATAGATTTATTGTTTCATCAGTTAAAAAATAAAATCCAAGAATTGCAAAAAAAATATGTTATAGTTCCCACTGATAAGGCTAACTGTAATATTAGTATAATTTGTAAAATGTTTTATGCATTATTTATAATAAAAGAAATCAATAATACACAAATATTTAAATTTATTAAACACTTTAAACAAACAGTAATTAATAATTTCATTAAAACTTATATATAATAAATTTTATTTTTAACAAAATCCTTATATAGGTTTACCTTTTATTTATGTTATTTCCAAACTCTAATAAAATTTAGATTTATTTCTAATTCAGTAAGAACAATTAGTAAACAACCGACCATTTTTAAAATAAATTATTTAATATTATACTTGAGAAAATTAAAAATACAATTTTGTTTGTTTTAGAATTTCGCGCAAAGTTACACGAGGAATACCTGCGCTAGCCGTCCCTAATTTAGCAGTGTAAGACTAGAGGGAAGGTAGCTAGTCATCACCTCCCACTGCCAACTCTTGGGCTACTCTTCTTGACCGTCACATCATAACGCCCCCACGGCTGAAAAGATAAGCATTTTTGGTGCGACGGGAATTCGAACCAGTGACCCTTGAATTACGAGTCGCACGACTTAACCCACCTGGCCATGCTTTTAAATAATAAAAAAATAACCAACCTATTTTAAAATATGTAAGAAATTGTGAACAAATAAATAATATTCAAACATTTAATTTTCTCACATTGTACACCGCAATTCCATATAAAAGATTTAATCTTTGATTTCAATCCATTAATAGAACAGTTCGATTACCCTTTCATAGAACTGGAAGAAAGAAAATGTAGCTCCAAAAATGTAGAAGGTGTATTAAGTTTCTGTATTTGCAATAATTATATATTTTTCAATTACCAGGTTTTTAAACAAGTGGTAAAATTTTCAATGGGAGCTAAGTATTCTACTTGTATTGTAAATAGATATCTTTACTATTACGAGGATAGATTTATTGAAAACTACACAAATCCAGATATTTTTACCTTAACTTACTGATGTATAGATGATTTAATTAGTATAAATAATCCTGAAAAAAATTATGTTATTAAAACTATTTTTCCAGTAGAATTAGAAATTGAAAATACTTCAATATCTAATATATATGATTTATATTTAGAAATTAAAATAATTGATAAGGATGTCAATGTAAATATTTTTGATAAAAGAAAATATTTTGCTTTTTCAATTTTTGGTTTACTTCCTTTTAATTGTAAAGTACCATACCATAAAAATTATAACTAATTTCTAATAACTAAAGGTCATTTAGCAACTTGGCACTACTTTTTACGGATGTACATTTTGCTGCATATAAAGGCTTGTTTAGAGCAGGATAGCTGCAATAGACTTAATTGGTAGTATAGTGGTTGGGAGTTATACTAGTTAATTCAGATAACTGAAGGGGACCCTCCATACTAGTATAATTCGTTTACTGGGCTACCAGTTAGTGCATTTCTAACTTATTTATCTTATTTTTTAATTAATTTCTTTTTCTTTACTCTGGACAGCAGTCACCTTCCTACAATTGTCTGCAGGCAGTGAAGGGTGATATAGATGAGGGCATGAGCACCCACGTCTTTCTCTCATAATCTTTATTTCTATATCTTTAATTTTAATTTCTATTGCTATTCCTTTACTTTATTTTATTTCTTTATGTGAGACTGGCGAATATAGATCAAGACTGACAGACGGTGTTTCTGCTTGGTTTTGATTATAGCAAACTAATATTCTTAGTCAGAGGTTTGTATTTGCTGTTTTAAACATAGTTTTTCCTTTTGATGTTGGTTCTATTTAATTTATTTAACTCTATCAGTATTAATTTTCTCTAAATATATATATGTACACACACACATAGATACATCCAGATATATGCACGCATAGAAACACATGTGCACGCGCACGTACACACCTGCATAATTACATATGTATTATAGTTTTCTTTGAAAAAAAGATACGTGTATATAATTCACTGTATAAAACCATTTAAGTGTGGGAAAAACTAAAGCGAGAAATATTACAATAAATTATAAAGTTCATTTAGCCCAATAAGGTGGAAAGTTCTCAGGTCAAAAATATTTGTTTTCTTGTAATTTACGGTTACGTTTGTTTGTTTGTGGGGGCCTTCTTCAGAACAAGTATTTTGAAATTATCAAGGATATGCTTGTGCAAACTGAAGGGTCGGGCCACTGGTTTATCTGTGTTACAAGTTATTACACCTCTCAAGATGTTTTCGGGCACGTTCTGCTTATAATCTACTGATTTCTTCTGTGTATAATTTTGAACAACAAATATAATACATGACATATTTGGATCTGCAGTTATACTGATCCTTAATGTAAAAATTTGATTTATGACCCTATACGGATATTCTTGAGGCAATTTAAGCACATGTGTTACAGCGCTGTCTATTACAAGAATTACTTAGCTACCTACAATAAATTTTGTGTCTTTTAAGGTGGGTATTTTAAAACTAATATAGATTACCTAATTTCAAATACTCGTATCATGACGGTATGAAATTATGGGAGGTCTTGGAAAAATATGTTTAGTGGTGTTAGATTCCTTTAAAAGGTGAACAATATTTAGAATAATGTACGTAACTTATTTTTTATGAGTGTGGTATGTAAGGATAAGGGGTGGCCTGGTACAGGAGAGCTTAGAGCTTGTTTCCATGACTGATAAAGAGGAGTTTGGTCTTGATTTACAGAGTTGGGAGCTTTTTTCAGGATGTTTATGGAGTGGTTACGATCAAAAAGAAATTATTTCAATTCTTTTGAGCGGGCATTGAAGTCCTGGGGTTCACTACACAGTTTATGTAGTCTAATGAACTGGGATTTTATTATATTCTTTTTAATATGTATGGAGTGGCTAGAGTTAAAGTGCCAATAGTTGGGGGGTGTCTGTAGGTTTATAATGAACATTGGTTATTATTTTATCAGAATATATAGAAATAATATCCATGAATGGTAGTGATGAATCGGAAATGTCATGCGTTTACGAAAGAGAATGAACAATGGAAGTTACTAGCGTAAAGAATACACAATAAAAGTTGCAATCTCCGATTCTTGGCCTACCGAATCTTAAATAATGCTCACTTGACCAATTATTGACATACCGAACTTTAAATAATACCCAGTAGATCCATTCTTGATCCATACAGTGCAGATACAAATATCCAATATGGAAGAATTACATTACATTCACGTTGTTTCTGAGTTCCAATAAGATGTAACGATATACTATATGTTCAGATGTTTTCGAAATGATATTTTAGAACTGTGTTGTATTATATCGATTGTTAAACAGCACTTAACACACAGTCTATTGTAAAGATTTTTTAAACCAGACATTACTCTAATAAGCTAATTAGTATAGGAGTGGCTATAAGCTTACTTTCGAAAACAATATAACACCAACACACACCCAGTAATGGACGCCGTTTTCCACTTCTTTGTTTCTTCTTACTCTGTTTGTAATACAATAAAGAGAGTACAAAACATGGCTTGCTTTTAAGCGTTTGTCCACGTGGTACTGGGTGGCAACGAACCTAGAAAATCCTGGAAAAGTCGGGTAAGACTGAAACATTATCCTAGACGCCTTTCATATTATCACAGGTAATAATAAAGAACACTGGTGTAAGAACTTCGTGTTTTTTTTTTTATCCTTGGCGAAAGGCAATGATTAGGTTTAAGTGACAATTTAATAAACTGTTTTTCAAGGCCCCGAAGATGAGACGCTAGTCGTCTCCAATTTTTAAATTCCATTACAAGACCATTTTTGTTTTATGAACTTCTTTCATTGTGGTCATATGTCACATTTTTTAGTCCCAAAATCTGACAACATCACTTAGTAACCATGGAAACGATGAAAGCTTTTAAAATTTTGTAGATGAGATATTTCGAAAGAAAATTGTGAATGACAAGCTAGACATATATATTTATAGACCGATAGAGATACAGACAGTTAAGTATGAAGACGGGTAGATATGTATTTAGATAAGAATCTCGTACTAACATCTGAGTAGCAGATGAAGGAATAAGCAGTTAGAAAGTTTGGTTAATACTCGTATAACATAAGAATTTTTAAGATATTTAGCTTCTCTCACATTATACATTAAAGGATTTTTATGACTCCAGATATTTGTATAATCGTAAATTTATTACTCGTTATAATCAACATACCAAAGTTACTCTAATTGTCTTAATACCACATCTCGTGCACATTCAAATTTAAATTATTCCTATCTGATTTTATTATCATTAATTAAGTTTAGATATTTAATGTACACCACATATCTGACGTTGAATATAGCTTTAAAGTTTATTGTGTTGGAAGAAAAAAACACCAGAACATTTCACTGGAAGCGATGCTTTTAGCAACTGTTGTCAAAACAACTTCTATTTGCTCTACTCCAGAAATTTCGCGATAGCGTAAAAGATAAAGAAATTCAGAAATCTGAAACAATGTGTGGAAACATGAAAATGCACTTTGTATTTCATGCATTCATACAAATATCAAAGCTCTTCAAAGAGTGATACGAGATATTTTACTTTATTGATTTTGTATAAGTTGATCGACATCGTACGTCACAAGTGCAACGGCACATTTTTATAGGTATTGGTAGATCATCTTAAGTCATTTTATGATATATATAACAACAGCAGAAATTTTTCAGAGTTTCCAACATAAGATAACAACATTAGTACTTTTGTTGTCACAGGTAATAATTACTGAAGTTTTATATTCAAATATTGCTACATCTACCGATTTTTTTATAATTTGACTCTTACTGGGTAGATCAATTTATAATTCTTAAATTGCAAATTCTTAAGTATCAGATATAAGGCCATTGGCTAAATGAAATTGTAATTATAATTTATCTTACAAACTGTTGAATAGAAGACAAAATGTTAGTGGTTAGATCATCTTGTAAATTACTTGTTTTATTTTATTTTTTATAAACTTTTAAATAGAAGGCTTGGTTTGAATTTCGCGCAAAGCTACACGAGGGCTATCTGCGCTAGCCGTCCCTAATTTAGCAGTATAACACTAGAGGGAAGGCAACTAGAAATCACCACCCACTGTCAAATCTTGGGCTACCTCTTTACCAACGAATAGTAGGATTGAATGTCACATTATAACGCACCTACGGCTGCAGGGCGAGTATGTTTGATGCGACGGGGATTTGAACCCGCGACCGTCGGATTAGGAGTTGAGTGTCTTAACCACCTGGTCATGTTGGGCCTAAATAAAAGGTAAAATGTTATTTGTCTAGTTCAGTTTATAATTGTGTTCTTCTCTGTTAATTAAAAGACAAAGTCATTTAAAAAAAAAAGTAATAGTAAGTTTGTTGCGTGCTTAAAATCTATTCTTACCAGGTTGTGTTGGATATTAATAATGCCTGCTTGTTCCTTCTCAGTCAGTGTTACATTCTTATTTATGTAACTTAAACGTATTGCAAATACATCACAAGTAAACCAACTGTAATAATAACCGAGAAAAAAAAAGGATTTTAAAACGCACCGAATGCAAACTTTCAAAATTAAAATTTTCGTACAAAGTCACCGGAGGGTTACATGCGATTAGCTGGTCAATATTTTGAGCCGATAAAATAACACAAAAGCAGCTAGCCATTTTCAGCTATTTCTTTCCGTCCAACCAACATAATTTGATTATGTACCCAAGGTACCCAAGCATGTGTTTTCAGCAGCGAGTAGCGAGCCATGAACCCTTAAATTCACACAGTCCAAGCACGTTAAACGACAAGGTTTTGCCACACCGTTAACATTAACAAAGCTCAGACCTTTAGTCTTAGATTATGATGTAGTTTGTAATTGCTACAAATGTAAAAGTACTAGTTAATATGCTGTTAAAATACATTTAGTAACGAAGCAGTTAATATGTATATTCTGATAATGTTTCCAAACATTCACTTGTAAGGCCCGGCATGTCGGGGAAGTCGAATCGTATTCTGAGGGTCGCGAGTTCGAATCCTAGTCACACCAAATATGCTCGTTCTTTCAGCCATAGGAGCATTATTTTGTGACAGCCTCATTTACTTACAACTGAATATGAGCATTGTTATAAACAAACTTCGAAAATGAAGTAATTATACTCTTCAAAAAAAGAAACGCAAAAGGTAAAATATGAGACATATTGTTAACAAGTTTATTCCGGGTAGTTCTGTATGACATGTGTGAAACTTTGCACATTCACTCATGAACATCCAAAGTCTGCAAAGACGAAGTCCACGCTCACTAGGTGAAGTTTAACGTCACTCAACGTCAATAACGAGTATGCCTCCCGTGAGCATCAATAACTGCTTGGCATCTCCTGCCCATGGAAGCGATGAGATGACGAATCACATCCTGTGGAATAGCTGTTCACTCAGCCTGCAAAGCTGCTGCAAGCTGAGGTAGAGTCTGCGGTTGAGGTTGTCGCCGTCGCAGACGTCGGTCCAACTCGTCCCAAAGATGTTCGATGGGGTTTAAATCTGGTGATCTGAAGCGCCAGGGAAGAACGTTGATGTTGTGGTGTCTCAAGAAGACAGTGGTGAGTCGGGCTGTGTAAGAACGGGCGTTGTCATGTTGAAAAACGTCGTTGACGTTCACCATGATGGGTTGCACATGTGGCCTAAGAATCTTGTAGACGGTTGCGTACGGTCTGATCGGAAATCCTACGCAGCCCTGGTATGGTTGAGGCAGTAGACGTCGCAGTGGTGGTCCTATCCCGAAGGTGACGTAACCGGATGTTGCGATCTTGTGCGGGCGTGGTCACACGAGGTCTGCCAGATCGTGGACGGTCACGAGTTGATCCATGTTGTTGGTGACGATTCTATAGCCTTGTGATGGTACTTGGGTAGACATTCACAGCTCTGACAACATCTGATCGAGATTCGCTTGCTTTCAAGCGACCAATGGCGTTGTTGCGTTGTGCTTCAGTCAGTCTTGACGTAACTGTATTGCGTGTCGGTGGCTTAACACTGAGCTATGGAAACCGAGAACCCGTCACTTTTATAGGGATTTTGCACATGTTGCACTTGCAGAACATGCAGGTCTCTCAAACAAATTTATTGGACACGCATGAGTTTTGGCGAAAAATCCGATATTTTCCTCCGTTTTCAAAGTGCACAACTTTTATTGTCATTTTGGTCTGACAATCAGTGCCTTAACACGTGTAACATCACATACTCTGAGCTTGTAACGTTATTACATATATTTCTCTTTAAAATAACAAAAATATCCCTTTTGCGTTTCTTTCTTTGAAGAGTATATTTTTTCTTAAATTTTTGATTCACTTTCTCTGTTGATTTACTTTAATCAAACATGTACAAACATACTTCATTCTGTTACTGTTTTGCTTGTAATAGTAAGAGGTAAAGCTTGCAATATGTTTTAGTATGTGTGTGTAATAGCGAACGTGAATTACAACGGTGTGAACTGGGGGTTAATACTAAATGATTAGCTTGTAGTGCGACTGAAAAAATTGTAACATACAGTTAGACCGATTTAGAGTAATTAGAATAGTGTTAACTGAGCGTCAAGGTTTAACATCCGGCTAGAAGGGAAACTGAGAGGATGTGTGTTTTACAACGGGAATTTGTGCAATCTGATTACCTTATTACTATTTGTGAAGGTAAAATGAAAAAAGTGCCATAAAATAATTTCACCTTTTTTTATATTTTAATTTTACACTTAGACAATAAATAAATATTATATTCCTGAGGATAGAAATATGGAGAGCCAGATAACTGAGCCAGTTAAAATAATTAATGAGAACAGAACTAAAGCGTAACAACACTAGAGTAATACATAAAGTTCCATTTAAGCCAAGACATGGAAAAGAACGTTTGAAATGCAAAATTGTATAGGAAAGAAATCTTTAAACACGTACCTAAGTTTCATAGATCCAATTACTTCACGCAAGTTTGTAATAAAGTAACGTTTAAAATACGTACACAATCTACATGAGAGGTAGCTCCCATAAACACAGCAGAGATAATTACAAATAACGTAATAATAGAACAAACCGCTAAACTTCTTTCGTTATAATCCAAAAGCGGTATTTTTTACCTCTTGCCATAAAATGGGGCGTTAAGTTATGATTTGCATATGCACTGGGCCATTAAAATGAGACACACATAACCGAAGAATCTGAGGAATATAAAATCAGTTAAAAGAAAGGCTTGGTGAAATGACAAACAAATAAGATATAAGGCTTCACCAGACGTATGTAACAGTGTAACTTCCAAGCAACAATGTTTGTATAGTTATTGTTTTGGGACAATCTATTTTTGGTCTATTATAAGCTAACTGTCACTCTTAAAACGCGACCATGGCCTCAAAGTTCGCAGAGAAATTTCGTGGCAACCGATTCACAGGCAGGAACGTTAGCCACACCCAACTACAAACTATTAATAATTCTGTAACCTTTTTATGTTTGATATCTTATCTGCTTAATTCCACTATTAACAACACATTTTCTTGTTTACTCGATGTTTCTCTAGCTACGAAAATACTTTGATGCCTATGAAAGTAAAAGGCACCCATTTTTCGGGTCGGCAAGGAGGCCTCAATTTCCTCCTTCGCAGGTGCTAAGGACTATTCCGACGAAGACTGGGCATGTTGTGATGGCTTGATCTTCTTACCCATTTCCAGAGACCTTAGCTGAATACGATGTTACGCGTCGCGGGTAGAGTGACATCGTATCGTTGCCATCACAGATGA